>NW_027039426.1:0-63709 GCF_034236695.1 Oncorhynchus nerka | reverse complement strand
AGGCTGTTTACAGGCAATTCATAAACTAATCTCTACTGTCCCACAGCCCAGGCAGGCAATTCATAAACTGATCTCCACTGTCCCACAGCCCAGCCAGGCAATTCTAAACGAGCTGTCTAGCTGCTGAATAGGCATCAACTCACCGAGCTAACTAGCTGCTGAATAGGCATCCAACTCACCGAGCTAACTAACTGCTGAATAGGCATCAACTCACCACATGTAATTAACTTTGCTGAATAGGCATCAACTCACCACCTAGCTAACTAACTGCTGAATAGGCATCAACTCACCACCAGCCCCAACTAGCTGCTGAATAGGCGTCAACTCACCACGTAGCTAACTAGCTGCTGAATAGGCATCAACTCACCACCGAGCTAACTAGCTGCTGAATAGGCATCAACTCACCACCTAGCTAACTAGCTGCTGAATAGGCATCAACTCACCACCTAGCTAACTAGCTGCCGAATATGCATCAACTCACCACCTAGCTAACTAGCTGCTGAATAGGCATCAACTCACCACCCAGCTAACTAGCTGCTGAACAGGCATCAACTCACCACCTAGCTAACTAGCTGCTGAATAGGCATCAACTCACCACCTAGCTAACTAGCTGCTGAATAGGGTGATCAACTCACCACCTAGCTAACTAGCTGAATAGGCATCAACCTCACCACCTAAGCTAACTAGCTGCTGAATAGGCATCAACTCACCACCTAGCTAACTAGCTGCTGAATAGGCATCAACTCACCACGTAGCTTATTCTTAATGTTTGTCCGTAGGCTACCAGAGTGGATAAACGTGGTGAGTGAAAAACGTAAATGAACAACCCACTCTCTGCCCGGTAACTTATTCTGCCTCTATACAACTTTTATTTGCGCTGTTTGTTACAGAATCCTGTTTTTGTTACAGATTCCTGTTGGAACGTATCAAAATTACACCGACCTCCTTTATTAGCCCAAACGTAGACCACGGGAGGTGGTCGCGTCTAACAATCGGATGTC
This sequence comes from Oncorhynchus nerka, assembly GCF_034236695.1. Classification (NCBI taxonomy): domain Eukaryota; kingdom Metazoa; phylum Chordata; class Actinopteri; order Salmoniformes; family Salmonidae; genus Oncorhynchus; species Oncorhynchus nerka. The sequence continues at coordinate 62,708 of NW_027039426.1, read as the reverse complement.
ATTATTTCCTGGGCACCGCTCGGTGATGTAAGGGACGAGCTTTTATTAAAGAACACTGCATACTGACTATGGATATTCATCGATACACGGATACAGATTTGGTCGTAAGTAATCCAACGTATTCGCTTCTGGAATGCCAGAGACCCAATCTTATTAATACATTAAATCATGAATAAAGGGCCCAAGTTCGAGCAAGGCATATATGTCATTACTTTAAAATCCCAAATGTATGGAACAATCACAGAGAGCTCCCTTCAACAATTCCTACAGTACTGAACCACATATTCATGTGTAGAACATCAGTAGAATGCCCTTTAAACCACATTAGTTCAACAACTGCATAGCTTGTGCCCTATTTTAAGACGGTACTCACTTGTGTTATTCGGATCTTCAGGCTCTGTCCCCCTCATCCCCGCCTTCTTTACTCCCAAAACGTCTTCCTCTTTTGAGATAATCCTTCTCTTCACTCCAACAGGTTCTTCCTCTTCTTCCATTATAACATCCTCCTTTTCATTTAATGTGATAGCCTCCTCTTCCTCTTTTACTCCAAATGGTTCTTTCTCTTCTTTCACTGTAGTAACATCTTCTTCTTTCAATGTGATTGCCTCCTCTTCCTCCTTTTTTAATTCTGAAAGCGTTTACAAACTCCTCTTCCATTGTGTCAGCCTCTACCCCTCTCCCTTTTCACCCCAAAAGGCTCGTTCCACGTCTTGGACTGTAAATATCCTCTTCCTCCTTTTTAATTCTGAAAGCGTCTACCACCTCCCCTCTTTCACTGTGACAGCCTCTATCCCCTCTTCCTCTTTCACTCCAAAAGGTTCTTTCTCGTCTTTCAATGTAACATCATTTTCTTCTTTCAATGTGATTTCTTCTTCCATTTTCACTCTGAAAGCTTCTTCCTCTTCTTTTACTGTAATATCCTCCTCTTCTTTCACTGTAATATCCTCCTCTTCTTTCACTGTAATATCCTCCTCTTCTTTCACTGTAATATCCTCCTCTTCTTTCACTGTAATATCCTCCTCTTCTTTCACTGTAATATCCTCCTCTTCTTTCACTGTAATATCCTCCTCTTCTTTCACTGTAATATCATCCTCTTCTTTCACTGTAATATCCTCCTCTTCTTTTACTGTAATATCCTCCTCTTCTTTTACTGTAATATCCTCCTCTTCTTTCACTGTAATATCCTCTTCTTTCACTGTAATATCCTCCTCTTCTTTTACTGTAATATCCTCCTCTTCTTTCACTGTAATATCCTCCTCTTCTTTCACTGTAATATCCTCCTCTTCTTTCACTGTAATATCCTCCTCTTCTTTCACTGTAATATCCTCCTCTTCTTTCACTGTAATATCCTCCTCTTCTTTTACGACAATGTTAAGACCCAGAGCTTCTTTCTCCATCCAGCAGACCTTCTGTTCTTTAGCAGGGGGGGAGTAGCTTAGTGAACTCATGGTCGGGGATGTTAGCTAGGTAGCTAGTTAGCATTTGCGACTAGCCTAGTGCTGGTATACCTTTTTTGGACAAATTGGTCAATTCTACAAGCAAATTAATTTTACGTTAATACGTACACATAATTGTCTTTTAAACACTGATTAATATACACAAGAATGGTCTAAAGAGTTTCAATGATTCGATTTTATGTTGACTAGCAAGCTACCGAAATGGTTGAATCAGTAGCCTTTGTTGGTCGATGAAGAAGCTTCCAGTTCCGTCCACTAGATTAGACGTCACGCAAGAAGCACCACATGAAAGACTCACATCGCAATCTGTTGACTGGAGTGCGTAACGCAGTTTCGACAAAAATTCATAACATTGTTTATTCTGGCAAACAATTTCAAAATAAGTTATTTAAAAACAACCAGATGTTGTTTTCTCTTACAGCCAATACGGTCATTAGGCATGATTAGGTGACAGGTTGACGAGGGTGGCATTTTCTGTGCTAAACTGACCAAGACACTCCAGCAACGACAAATTAAATCAAATTTTATTGGTCAAATGCACACATTTATCAGATGTGCAACAGTGCAGTAATATCTAACAATACATAACAATACCTGCACATCTAAAAAGTAAAATAATGGAATTAAGAAATATTAGGATGAGCAATGTCAGAGTCCAGGGTATATAATTCTATATGTATTTGATGGTACATTATGTAGAGGTTACTGATGTTCGCATTGCCAAATGCAAAGTGGAATAAACAATTACTAGGGCAGAAGGTTAGACCCCCACTCTCAGACAGTTTCACAGTTCCACTCTAGGGCAGATGGTCCGTGTGACCCCTGCTCTAGGGCAGAAAGGTTGGGAGACCCCTGCTCTAGGGCAGAAAGGTTGGGAGACCCCTGCTCTAGGGCAGAAAGGTTGGGAGACCCCTGCTCTAGGGCAGAAAGGTTGGGAGACCCCTGCTCTAGGGCAGAAAGGTTGGGAGACCCCTGCTCTAGGGCAGAAAGGTTGGGAGACCCCTGCTCTAGGGCAGAAAGGTTGGGAGACCCCTGCTCTAGGGCAGAAAGGTTGGGATACCCCTGCTCTAGGGCAGAAAGGTTGGGATACCCCTGCTCTAGGGCAGAAAGGTTGGGATACCCCTGCTCTAGGGCAGAAAGGTTGGGAGACCCCTGCTCTAGGGCAGAAAGGTTGGGAGACCCTGCTCGAGGGCAGAAAGGTTGGGAGACCCCTGCTCTAGTGCAGAAAGGTTGGGAGACCCCTGCTCTAGGGCAGAAAGGTTGGGAGACCCTGCTCTAGGGCAGAAAGGTTGGGAGACCCCTGCTCTAGGGCAGAAAGGTTGGGAGACCCCTGCTCTAGGGCAGAAAGGTTGGGAGACCCCTGCTCTAGGGCAGAAAGGTTGGGAGACCCCTGCTCTAGGGCAGAAAGGTTGGGAGACCCCTGCTCTAGGGCAGAAAGGTTGGGAGACCCCTGCTCTAGGGCAGAAAGGTTGGGAGACCCCTGCTCTAGGGCAGAAAAGTGGGAGACCCCTGCTCTAGGGCAGAAAGGTTGGAGACCCCTGCTCTAGGGCAGAAAGGTTGGGAGACCCCTGCTCTAGGGCAGAAAGGTTGGGAGACCCCTGCTCTAGGGCAGAAAGGTTGGGAGACCCCTGCTCTAGGGCAGAAAGGTTGGGAGACCCCTGCTCTAGGGCAGAAAGGTTGGGAGACCCCTGCTCTAGGGCAGAAAGGTTGGGAGACCCCTGCTCTAGGGCAGAAAGGTTGGGATACCCCTGCTCTAGGGCAGAAAGGTTGGGATACCCCTGCTCTAGGGCAGAAAGGTTGGGATACCCTGCTCTAGGGCAGAAAGGTTGGGATACCCCTGCTCTAGGGCAGAAAGGTTGGGATACCCCTGCTCTAGGGCAGAAAGGTTGGGAGACCCCTGCTCTAGGGCAGAAAGGTTGGGATACCCCCTGCTCTAGGGCAGAAAGGTTGGGATACCCCTGCTCTAGGGCAGAAAGGTTGGGAGACCCCTGCTCTAGGGCTTGGGAGACCCCTAGGGCAGAAAGGTTGGGAGACCCCTGCTCTAGTGCAGAAAGGTTGGGAGACCCCTGCTCTAGGGCAGAAAGGTTGGGAGACCCCTGCTCTAGGGCAGAAAGGTTGGAGACCCCTGCTCTAGGGCAGAAAGGTTGGGAGACCCCTGCTCTAGGGCAGAAAGGTTGGGAGACCCCTGCTCTAGGCAGAAAGGTTGGGAGACCCCTGCTCTAGGGCAGAAAGGTTGGGAGACCCCTGCTCTAGGGCAGAAAGGTTGGGAGACCCCTGCTCTAGGGCAGAAAGGTTGGGAGACCCCTGCTCTAGGGCAGAAAGGGGAGACCCCTGCTCTAGGGAGAAAGGTTGGAGACCCCTGCTCTAGGGCAGAAAGGTTGGGAGACCCCTGCTCTAGGGCAGAAAGGTTGGGAGACCCCTGCTCTAGGGCAGAAAGGTTGGGAGACCCCTGCTCTAGGGCAGAAAGGTTGGGAGACCCCTGCTCTAGGGCAGAAAGGTTGGGAGACCCCTGCTCTAGGGCAGAAAGGTTGGGAGACCCCTGCTCTAGGGCAGAAAGGTTGGGATACCCCTGCTCTAGGGCAGAAAGGTTGGGATACCCCTGCTCTAGGGCAGAAAGGTTGGGAGACCCCTGCTCTAGGGCAGAAAGGTTGGGAGACCCCTGCTCTAGGGCAGAAAGGTTGGGAGACCCCCTGCTCTAGGGCAGAAAGGTTGGGAGACCCCTGCTCTAGGGCAGAAAGGTTGGGAGACCCCTGCTCTAGGGCAGAAAGGTTGGGATACCCCTGCTCTAGGGCAGAAAGGTTGGGAGACCCCTGCTCTAGGGCAGAAAGGTTGGGAGACCCCTGCTCTAGGGCAGAAAGGTTGGGAGACCCCTGCTCTAGGGCAGAAAGGTTGGGAGACCCCTGCTCTAGGGCAGAAAGGTTGGAGACCCCTGCTCTAGGGCAGAAAGGTTGGAGACCCCTGCTCTAGGGCAGAAAGGTTGGAGACCCCTGCTCTAGGGCAGAAAGGTTGGGAGACCCCTGCTCTAGGGCAGAAAGGTTGGAGACCCCTGCTCTAGGGCAGAAAGGTTGGGAGACCCCTGCTCTAGGGCAGAAAGGTTGGGAGACCCCTGCTCTAGGGCAGAAAGGTTGGGAGACCCCTGCTCTAGGGCAGAAAGGTTGGGAGACCCCTGCTCTAGGGCAGAAAACAGGTTGGTATCAAGAGACCCCCTGCTCTAGGGCAGAAAGGTTGGAGACCCCTGCTCTAGGGCAGAAAGGTTGGAGACCCCTGCTCTAGGTCAGAAAGGTTGAGACCCCTGCTCTAGGGCAGAAAGGTTGGGAGACCCCTGCTCTAGGGCAGAAAGGTTGGGAGACCCCTGCTCTAGGGCAGAAAGGTTGCTGCTCAGACCCCTGCTCTAGGGCAGAAAGGTTGGGAGACCCCTGCTCTAGGGCAGAAGGTTGGGAGACCCTGCTCCTTCAGGGCAGAAAGGTTGCCAGAGACCCCTGCTCTAGGGCAGAAAGGTTGGGAGACCCCTGCTCTAGGGCAGAAAGGTTGGGACAAAACAAAGCAGACCCTGCTCCTAGGGCAGAAAGGTTGGGAGACCCTGCTCTAGGGCAGAAGGTTGGGGAGACCCCTGCTCTAGGGCAGAAAGGTTGGGAGACCCCTGCTCTAGGGCAGAAAGGTTGGGAGACCCCTGCTCTAGGGCAGAATGGCTGGTGAGACCCCTGCTCTAGGGCAGAAAGGTTGGAGACCCCTGCTCTAGGGCAGAAAGGTTGGGAGACCCCTGCTCTAGGGCAGAAAGGTTGGGAGACCCCTGCTCTAGGGCAGAAATTTGGTTGGGAGACCCCTGCTCACTAGGGGCAGAAAGGTTGGGAGACCCCTGCCACAACAGGGCAGAAAGGTTGGAGACCCCAATGCTCTAGGGCAGAAAGGTTGGAGACCCCTGCCTAGGGCAGAAAGGTTGGAGACCCTGCTCTAGGGCAGAAAGGTTGGAGACCCCTGCTCTAGGGCAGAAAGGTTGAGACCCTGCTCTAGGGCAGAAAGGTTGGAGACCCCTGCTCTAGGGCAGAAAGGTTGGGAGACCCCTTTGCTCTAGGGCAGAAGGTTGGGAGACCCCTGCTCTAGGGCAAGAAAGGTTGAGAGACCCCTGCTCTAGGGCAGAAAGGTTGGGAGACCCCTGCTCTAGGGCAGAAAGGGTGCTTGGGAGACCCTGTATAATGGGTCTGTGTTCTATGATTGGGTGTTTGGGGTCTCTGGATTTGGCTTTTAGTGTACTGATGTGTATAGATTTGTTGTTGTAACAACAGGGCATGATCAATAAAAAGAGACCTTGTACTGTCTGTAAATGCTAAAGAAATAAAAAGTATTGATGTGTGTAGTTTTTTATAACTACAGAGCCATCTATAAAATATACCTTGGTGATTTATGACTAAAGGTTAAATAAATAAATTACAACAACAAATCAGTGTCCTCAGTCCTGGAACCTTCAGTCTGGCGTCAGACCCTATCAACAGATAAAAGAACATTCCAGAACATTCAGTATCAAGTCAATTGACCATCAACCCATACACAAATAGTGTCACAATTAAGATCAGTGGAAATCGTGTGTATTACAGACAGGGAAAACATAGAAATAAGCTCAACAGTGTGTTACTTACTCTTAACTGAATATAAACTGCATTCAGCTTAAAATTTCCCCAATACAGCCCGTTTTTGTTTTGTTTTCTGTTGCAAAACATTTCACTATGGTGTGCACTAATTAATATGAGCCTGATTTAAATTTCACATGATAAAATTGTCTTCCTGTGAGGTTGAAAACAAATCAGATCCCTCGACCTGGAGGTCACGTTTATTACTAAGACAAACTGTGCGACTGTCACACCCTGATCTGTTTCACCTGTCTTTGTTATTGTCCCCCCCCATTATCCCGTGTATTTATACCGGTGTTCTGTTTGTTACCAGTTCTTATTGTTTCTTCAAGCTTACCAGTGGTTTTTCCTCTGCCCCTATTGTTCCTGTTTTGACCCTGCCTGCACCTTTGCCCCACTACTCTGGATTATCGACCCCTGCCTGCCTTGACCTGTCGTTTGCCTGCCCTTGTTGCTGAAATAAACATTGTTACTTCGACAGCCTGCGTCTGGTTCTTACCTTAAACGTGATAGCGACCGCTAAAAGGGGTAGTTTAGTGAGCACGTGGTCGGATGTGAGCTAGTTAGCATTCGAGTCTGCTCATTTATATAGCCAGCTAGCTAACAAACGTAAATGTGAAATAAATGGGGTAACTAATATATACGTTGAAAGTGTGTTAATTAAACACAGCGGCTAATATATACGGAAAGCGTTCAAAAAAAGAGGAGAATGTTTTGGTCATGTTGACTAGCTGTTCTTGTTGAAGTATTGAAATTCCCACAAAATAATGTTAAGGTTCTCGGGAACTATTTGAGAACATTCCCAATGCGTTCCTAGAACGTGAACAAACATTTAATTAAATATGTTTGAACTTTTAGGAGACGTTCTATTACAGTAATGAAATACCGAGAAAATTAGTTTGTCAAGTTCCTGTAAATACGCAGAGAATGTTCCAAAGTCAATCAACGATACTGCACCATTCCCAGAACGTTGTGGAAAGGTTGAATGCAAAATAACCCTAAAACAACCACGCTCTTAGAAACACATGGTTCTCAGAACGTTGTTTTACCTTGGAAATGTCCATTGTTATCCGCACAGATTCCAGGATGGTAAGAGGTAACAGAAAGCATTGTTATCCACACAGATTCCAGGATGGTAAGAGGTAACAGAAAGCATTGTTATCCACACAGATTCCAGGATGGTAAGAGGTAACAGAAAGCATTGTTATCCACACAGATTCCAGGATGGTAAGAGGTAACAGAAAGCATTGTAATCCAGGGGAGGTGTAAACAGGTTCCAATCAATCAAATGTATTTATATAGCCCTTAGTACATCAGCTGATGTTACAAAGTGCTGTACAGAAACCCAGCCTAAAACCCCAAACAGCAAGCAATGCAGATTGATGTAGAAACACAGTATTCAAGTGATATAGATGGCAAAAAGGGCAAATCCCAGCAGTTTGTCAAAGTAAAAGCTGTCGGACTCTAGCTAATGTTACCTGACCACCGCTCCAGCTAGGTAGCCTTCACCAGGCTAGGCTAGTTAAGGGCCTTATGGGTCACCAACAAACAAGTAGCATTAGACAGGGATCTTATATTAAAAGCCACTGAGCTTTGAGCTAAAGCTAGCTAGCCTTCAACAAGTAGCATTAGACAGGGATCTTATATTAAAAGCCACTGAGCTTTGAGCTAAAGCTAGCTAGCCTTCAACAAGTAGCATTAGACAGGGATCTTATATTAAAAGCCACTGAGCTTTGAGCTAAAGCTAGCTAGCCTTCAACAAGTAGCATTAGACAGGGATCTTATATTAAAAGCCAAGCTAAAGCACTGCCTTCAGCAAGTTTGAGCTTAAAAAAGCCACTGAGCTTTGAGCTAAAGCTAGCTAGCCTTCAACAAGTAGCATTAGACAGGGATCTTATAAAAGCCACCGAGCTTTGAGCTAAAGCTAGCTAGCAAGTAGCATTAGACAGGGATCTTATATTAAAAGCCACCGAGCTTTGAGCTAAAGCTAGCTAGAAGAAGAAGAAGAAAAACAAGAAACATGACTTTTGTCAGTTGAAAGATAATGCTGGGCTTATCTGTGATGTTGTACAAAACCATTTGAGTCAATAATTCATTTTGTGGAAATCCGTGTCAACGGTCTTTCATTGATAAACTGTCTCGCAAAGTCATATGACTAAGTTTCTGATAAGGGCTGGGTTTATCATTTGTAACCATCTACAAACATACTCCAAGTGTGTGAGCTTATTACTTCCCGTTTATGACCTGTTGCTACAGTGGTTTACTTCTGTCTGCAATGTTGAAAAGGCTGATGGTGAAACAGGGAGTAAGAAAAAATATATATTTGATCTGAGTTCATCGCTTGATTAGCAAAGCTACTCTGACTGCCACCAAAGTGCTGCGAACTTGCTCTCATGCCGGGGGTTGTTGTTGGACGGCCCACGTGTCCCAGAGCCTATAGGCTGTGCCAGAGATCGGGGGAACATGAGATGTGCTCACTCAATTCCTCCATATTTATAAAAGGAGACATACGTTGCTGTTCAGAAGTTGGAACTAGAGGTACAGTTCCACTGTAGAACCGCAATGACAAACATTTTGTGACAATTGCCTTCGTTTGTGGCACTAAATTTTTTTCTTGGTTTGTTATCTTTACAGGACCATACTATTCCCTTAAATCCTGTAAGATACATATTGAAAGCAAATGTAAACAATAGAGCAAATGGTAATGAGAGTGCTCGAGTAATGACACACACACAACACACAGAGCCGGAGTTGAAAAATGACCATGTAATCGCAGAGAGCATACACATTCAAACTGACATATTGGTAGTCTACAATCAAACCAATGTATTTCATATTCAATGTCTTGAGATTTAAAAATACAAACTACACTTTCATCAAATGGCATAAACAGTATATAAACGGTTCATTCTGAACATCACTGAACTACATTACTAGACATTACTAGATTACTACATTCTTCATATTCATGTATCTTTTTTTACCAGGCAAGTTAATTAAGAAAAAAAATCTTACTTACAATGATGACTTCTCTCCTGTGTTTAAAGGCATCTCTACTGTGTGTAAAGGCTTCTCAACTGTGTGTGTTCTGTTATGTGATTTCAGGTAATCTAACCGGGTAAAATTCTTTCCGCACAGGGAGCAGTGGTAAGGCTTCTCTCCGGTGTGTATTCTCTTATGTTTTTTCAGACAACTTGATTGAGAAAAACTCTTCCCACAAACGGAGCATTGATAAGGCTTCTCCCCCGTGTGTGTTCTTGTGTGGGATTTCAGGTGGGTTGACTGGGTAAAACTCTTTCCGCACAGGGAGCAGAGGAAAAGCTTCTCTCCAGGTTTTTCTCCTGTATGTATTTTTTCATGCTCTTTCAGGTACTTTGCTAAGGAAAATCTTTTTCCACACTGGGAGCAATGGTAGGGCTTTTCTTCTGTGTGCGTCTTCTCGTGCTGTTTTAGGATCCCTAACTTGGTAAATCGCTCCACACTGAGAGCAGTGAAAAGGTTTTTCTCCGTGTGTACTATTTTATGTTCTTTCAGATGTGCTAACCGGGTAAAAGCCTTTTCACACTGAGAGCATTGGTAAGGCTTCTCGCCTGTGTGTATTATTTGATGTTGTTTTAGATTCTGTAACCAGGTAAAACACTGTCCACACTGGGAGCATTTGTGAGGCTTCTCTCCTGTATGTATCCTCTCATGTTTCTTTAGGTCCCCTAACTGGTTAAAGCTCTTTCCACAGTAGGAACAGTGATGTCGTCTTGCTGGTTCGGAAGTCTCTGGTTCCTCTGCTGAGTCTGGTCTCTCTGCTGTCAAAGACAGAGTGTTTATTTAAAGTGGAACAGAAAGCATTTTAACTAATTTGCAGATATGAAACAAACAAGACAATCATAATCAGTCAAAATGATAAAATTCCCAGTTTATGCTACAAAACCAACTTCATAAGAGGTTTTTAAAAATAGGTTATATTTGACTCAACATTCCACAACGTACATTAAGGCATTGTTGGCAGAATAGATGGATACAGTTCAATGCATTAATAATATAATTCACCAATACATTTCTTAGTAGTCCAAAAAATATTGCTCTCAGTTTGTAAATTACAGCTGGCCTGGTACATTGTTTACTGCCTCCATTCAGGATGCACTGTATCAGATTCAATGACAAAAACAGACGAATGTAACTAAGGCTGGGAATGTCAATACAATCAGACTAGCAAGGGCAATGATCACGAGGCAGTCATAATGTGGCTAATAGGCTAGCGTTTCTATTTAGGTAGCAAGCTAAAAACATGGAGCTTAACACTAGCTAGCTAACAGGAGGATGTGATGTCATTGGAGGAGCGGGTGAGTGACTGACTTTTCCCCCTCGTATTGTTTTTTGGTGGCTACACAGCTAGAGAAGCAGGTGTGATTTGGTTAGCTAGCAAGAACGACTGTTATCCATTTAGCATATATCTCTTGGGTTTGCAAATTCACTATGGCTATCTACTCCAATTTCAGAGCACTCTTGTCTGACTGTACCGGAGCGCAGAATAACTGATGAATTTAGAATTATAGAATGTAGAATTTATGAACGCGAAACACCTGCTGAATGAATATACACTGCTCAAATAAATAAAGGGAACACTAAAATAACACATCCTAGATCTGAATGAATGAAATATTCTTATTAAATACTTTTTTCTTTACACAGTTGAATGTGCTGACAACAAAAATCACGCAAAAATTATCAATGGAAATCAAATGTATCAACCCATGTAGGTCTGGATTTGGAGTCACGCTCAAAATTAAAGTGGACAACCACACTACAGGCTGATCCAACTTTGATGCAATGTCCTTAAAACAAGTCAAAATGAGGCTCAGTAGTGTGTGTGGCCTCCACGTGCCTGTATGACCTCCCTACAACGCCTGGGCATGCTCCTGATGAGGTGGCGGATCGTCTCCTGAGGGATCTCCTCCCAGACCTGGACTAAAGCATCCGCCAACTCCTGGAGAGTATGGTGCAACGTGGCGTTGGTGGATGGAGTGAGACATGATGTCCCAGATGTGCTCAATTGGATTCAGGTCTGGGGAACGGGCGGGCCAGTCCATAGCGTCAATGCCTTCCTCTTGCAGGAACTGCTGACACACTCCAGCCACATGAGGTCTAGCATTGTCTTGCATTAGGAGGAACCCAGGGCCAACCGCACCAGCATATGGTCTCACAAGGGGTCTGAGGATCTCATCTCGGTACCTAATGGCAGTCAGGCTACCTCTGGCGAGCACATGGAGGGCTGTGCGGCCCCCCAAAGAAATGTCACCCCACACCATGACTGACCCACCGCCAAACCAGTCATGCTGGAGGATGTTGCAGGCAGCAGAACGTTCTCCACGGCGTCTCTAGACTGTCACATGTGTTCAGTGTGAACCTGCTTTCATCTGTGAAGAGCACAGGGCGCTAGTGGCGAATTTGCCAATCTAGGTGTTCTCTGGCAAATGCCAACGTCCTGCACGGTGTTGGGCTGTAAGCACAACCCCACCTGTGGACGTCGGGCCCTCATACTACCACCCTCATGGAGTCTGTTTCTGACCGTTTGAGCAGACACATGCACATTTGTGGCCTGCTGGAGGTAATTTTGCAGGGCTCTGGCAGTGCTCCTCCTGCTCCTCCTTGCACAAAGGCGGAGGTAGCGGTCCTGCTGCTGGGTTGTTGCCCTCCTACGGCCTCCTCCACGTCTCCTGATGTACTGGCCTGTCTCCTGGTAGCGCCTCCATGCTCTGGACACTACGCTGACAGACACAGCAAACCTTCTTGCCACAGCTCACATTGATGTGCCATCCTGGATGAGCTGCACTACCTGAGCCACTTGTGTGGGTTGTAGACTCCGTCTCATGCCACCACTAGAGTGAAAGCACCGCCAGCATTCAAAAGTGACCAAAACATCAGCCAGGAAGCATAGGAACTGAGAAGTGGTCTATGGTTATCACCTGCAGAACCACTCCTTTATTGGGGGTATCTTGCTAATTGCCTATAATTTCCACCTGTTGTCTATTCCATTTGCACAACAGCATGTGAAATTTATTGTCAATCAGTGTTGCTTCCTAAGTGGACAGTTTGATTTCACAGAAGTGTGATTGACTTGGAGTTACATTGTGTTGTTTAAGTGTTCCTTTAATTTTTTGAGCAGTGTATATATTTTTTGTAATTAATTAATTGAACCTTTATTTAATTAGGAAAGTCAGTTAAGAACACATTTTATTTACAATGGCGGCCTACCAAACCCGGACGACGCTGAGCCAATAGTGTGCCGCCTTATGGGACTCCCAATCAAGGCCGGATGTGATACAGCCTGGATTCGAACCAGGGACTGTAGTGACTCCTCTAGCACTGAGATGCAGTGCCTTAGACTGCTGTGTCCATGTGTGTGTTAACTATTTAACTGTACTAGAATGATTAAAAGTCCGCTAAAGCTTTAAATATTGGTTATCGTATTTTTGGGCAAGGAAAATATAGAATATTGGTCAAAAATGTCATATCGAGGCCTCCCGGGTGGCCTAGGGCACTGCATAGCAGCACTAGCTATGCCACCAGAGACTGAGTTCGCGCCCAGGCTATCGCAGCCGACCGCGACTGGGAGGTCCGTGGGGCGATGCACAATTGGCCTAGCATCGTCCGGGTTAGGGAGCGTTTGGCCGCTAGGGATATCCTTGTCTCATCGCGCACCAGCGACTCCTGTGGCGGGCTGGGCGCAGTGCACGCTAATCAAGGTCGCCAAGTGCCCGGTGTTTCCTCCGACACATTGGTGCGGCTGGCTTCCGGGTTGGATGCACACTAAGAAGCAGTGCGGCTTGGTTGGGTTGTGTTTCGGATGACGCATGGCTTTCGACCTTCGTCTCTCCCGAGCCCGTACGGGAGTTGTAGCGATGAGACAAGATAATAATTACTAACAATTGGATACCATGAAATTGGGGAGAAAAGGGGGTAAACTGTAAAAAATAAAAATAAAATAAAAATGTCATATCGGTGCATCACTACTACAATTGTCACGCTAATCTGGAAGCGACTGCCAAATCGAGGCAAAAGTAAGAATCTCTGGATTAACTAGCTAATAGATTTAGCTAAATTTAGTAATGAATAAACTACCTAAATGTCTTTAAAATGGACAATTCTATGACCCAATAGATCTTAGCAAAGGTGTCAGCTAGAGACGACCCTTACAAAAAAAAGATTGCAGTTTTGAAAGTGTTACACTGCAAAACTACTGCAGTAAAAAAGTGTTTTTTTGTGGCAAACTACCTGCCCTCCAGGACACCTACAGCACCCGATGTCACAGGAAGGCAAAAAAGATAATCAAGGACAACAACCACCCGAGCCACTACCTGTTGTCCTCGCTACCATCCAGAAGGCGAAGTCAGTACAGGTGCATCAAAGCTGGGACCGAGAAACTGAAAAACAGCTTCTATCTCAAGGCCATCAGACCGTTAAACGGCCATCACTAGCACAGAGGGGCTGCTGCCTAGATACGGACTTGAAATCATTGGCCACTGTAATATATGGAACACTTGTCACTTTAATAAATCCACTTTCAACGTTTACATATCTTGCATTATTCATCTCATATGTATATACTGTATTCTATACTGTCTATTGCATCTTAGCCTATGCGCTCTGACATCGCTCATCCATATATTTATATATTCTTAGTCCATTATTCCTTTACTTAGATTTGTGTGTATTAGGCATTTGTTGTGGAATTGTTAGATTACTTGTTAGATATTGCTACACTGTCAGAACTAGAAGCACAAGCATTTTGCTACACTTGCAATAGCATCTGCTAACCATGTGTATGTGACCAATAGATTTTTTTTCGTAAGTGGAAGTGCAGGATCTTGTAGGGATTTCTAGTCTTGCATAATGTGGATTAGCATTTTCGAATTTGAGAGTACAATAAAGCTGAATATATTGATAAAAGTCACCTTGTCCGAGATAACATTAAACTGTCATCAAAACGTCACGCCAGGGTAAGGCTACACAATAGATGGCCCTTATTTTAAGCATTTCTAAAATTTCCTATGGGAAAAATGTATGGCGGAAAAACTAATGGAAGCATTTCCCTGCTTGACCGCAGGGTTTTATGGGTATTATGACACCTCCACTGTGGGGCCCGATACCTATCGTGGACATTGCCATTGGATGCACTGAGTCGCCTTAGTAGATATGCCATGTAGCCATGTTAGGAAACGGAAGGGTGTATTGTAATTCACACGTCAGTTAGGCTGATAGCTTGCTTAAAAAAAGTTGTAAACAAACACTGTATAGTTTAGAACCTGTTTAAACTATTATTTTTATCATTTGGATGGTCAGTCCTTGTATTCATAGCTATTTTATGGATTTGACAGTTGTTACATATCGGGCTCTCCAGCACCCAACCTTTAGATGTTCACCAAAACTAGTGTCATGGCGGCCATTGTTGTTGTTGTTTGAATCACGGATTGCCACTTCGAAAATCAACATCAGTTCAACAATTGGCAGTTTGTGCTCCTGTTTTTAAGATGGTATAACGTTACTCACTGGTGTTAATCAGATCTCCAGTCTCATACTCTTCTTCCTCGTCCTCCTCTTTCGTTGTGACAGTAATCTCTTCCTGATCCTCAGCTTTCACTCTGGAAGCTTCTTCCTCGCCTTTCACTGTGACATCCTTCTCTTCCTCCTCTTCTTTCACGACAATATTAAGCCACAGACCCTGTTTCTCAGTCCAGCAGACGTCCTCTTCTTTTGCAGGGGGAGAGTAGTTTAGTGAGCTCATGGTCCGGAATGTTATTAAGAAAGCCAATTTAGATAGTTAGCATAAGCTACTAGCCTAATGCTAATTTAACCAGTTAGCAACCCGACAACGTAAATATGAAGCTGGGATGGGTAACTAGTAGATACGACAGACGTGTGTTTAAAACACAGTGATTAATATACACCGAAAACGTCTAAATAGCTCAAATATGTTCGTATTTGTTGGCTAGCAAGCTATCTAAGTGACTGATTAGCTGTCGTTGTCGAAGAGGTGTCCCGTCCACTAGATTATACGTCACGTCACACTCCGGCTGCATCGCTTGTAAAACTCATATCGCCATCTGCTGACTGGAGTAGGTAACACAGTTTACGTAAATATTTATTTCATTTTCAGGAAATACGTTTATTTTCATTTATTTCATTTGCGTTTACACAGGCAGCCCAATTCTGCATTTTTTTCCAACTAATTGGTCTTTTGATATTTTCAAATCAGATATTTTTCATATCTGATTGGTCAAAATACGCAACTTCTCCTACATGGTGTAATCATGTAGATGTACAGTACAGGTCAGACACACCTACTCATTCAAGGGGTTTTCTTTAGTTGTACTATTTTCTACATTGTAGATTAATAGTGAAGATATCAAAACTATGAAATAACACATATGGAAACATGTAGTAACCAAAAAAGTGTTAAACAAATCAAAATATATTTTATATTTGAGATTCTTAAAAGTAGCCACCCTTTGCCTTGATTATAGCTTTGCACACTCTTCATATTCTCTCAACCAGCTAGATGTATATAATGAACAGACGAGGTCTATACTGCTCCTGCATGGTGTAACAATACATCATGTAGATGTATATAATGAACAGACGAGGTCTATACTGCTCCTGTATGGTGTAACAATACATAATGTAGATGTATATATAATGAGCGTCCACTAGTCAAATCAAATCAAATAGATTTATATAGCCCTTCGTACATCAGCTGATATCTCAAAGTGCTGTACAGAAACCCAGCCTAAAACCCCAAACAGCAAGCAATGCAGGTGTAGAAGCACTAGTGGTGTTCCACATACTATTCAGACAATAACGTGTTGGATTAATCCAATCTTTTTTACAAATTCACACAGGTTTTCGCTGACATAGTGGAATAATACTGATAGGAATATTCATGAGGTAGTGAATGTTTTTAATAATACTGCTAGGAATATCCATGAGGTAGTAAATATTTTTAATAATACTGATAGGAATATTCACGAGGTAGTGAATGTTTTTAATAATACTGCTAGGAATATCCATGAGGTAGTAAATATTTTTAATAATACTGATAGGAATATTCACGAGGTAGTGAATGTTTTTAATAATACTGCTAGGAATATCCATGAGGTAGTAAATATTTTTAATAATACTGATAGGAATATTCATGAGGTAGTGAATGTTTTTAATAATACTGCTAGGAATATCCATGAGGTAGTAAATATTTTTAATAATACTGATAGGAATATTCACGAGGTAGTGAATGTTTTTAATAATACTGCTAGGAATATCCATGAGGTAGTAAATATTTTTAATAATGCTGACAGGAATATTCATGAGGTAGTGAACGTTTTTAATAATACTGCTAGGAATATCCATGAGGTAGTAAATATTTTTAATAATACTGATAGGAATATTCACGAGGTAGTGAATGTTTTTAATAATACTGCTAGGAATATCCATGAGGTAGTAAATATTTTTAATAATGCTGACAGGAATATTCATGAGGTAGTGAACGTTTTTAATAATGCTGACAGGAATATTCATGAGGTAGTGAACGTTTTTAATAATGCTGACAGGAATATTCATGAGGTAGTAAATGTTAATGTCAACAACTTATCCATGTTATCATCAGAACAACTCCATCACATTTTCATAAACCTCTAGCTTGATGACTAGTACACAAATTAACTCAATTAAACAACTATATTCAAGAGGTTTTCAAGGTTAAAATGAGCATTTTGAAATATCTTGTATTCAATCAATCAAATCCATAATCAAAATAAATGACACAATTTAAAAGAAGGTGGAGCATACTGATTTTGAGACTAACCTGGATAAACAACACTAGAAGAGGTTTATCAAATCAAATTTTATTTGTCACATACACATGGTTAGCAGATGTTGATGCGAGTGTAGCGAAATGCTTGTGCTTCTAGTTCCGACAATGCAGTAATAACCAACAAGTAATCTAACTAACAATTCCAAAACTACTGTCTTATACACAGTGTAAGGGGATAGAGAACATGTACATAAAGATATATGAATGAGTGATGGTACAGAGCAGCATAGGCAAGATACAGTAGATGGTATCGAGTGCAGTATATACATATGAGATGAGTATGTAAACAAAGTGGCATAGTTAAAGTGGCTAGTGATACATGTATTACATAAGGATGCAGTAGATGATATAGAGTACAGTATATACGTATGCATATGAGATGAATAATGTAGGGTATGTAACATTATATTAGGTAGCATTGTTTAAAGTGGCTAGTGATATATTTTACATCATTTCCCATCAATTCCCATTATTAAAGTGGCTGGAGTTGAGTCAGTGTCAGTGTGTTGGCAGCAGCCACTCAATGTTAGTGGTGGCTGTTTAACAGTCTGATGGCCTTGAGATAGAAGCTGTTTTTCAGTCTCTCGGTCCCAGCTTTGATGCACCTGTACTGACCTCGCCTTCTGGATGATAGCGGGGTGAACAGGCAGTGGCTCGGGTGGTTGTTGTCCTTGATGATCTTTATGGCCTTCCTGTAACATCTGGTGGTGTAGGTGTCCTGGAGGGCAGGTAGTTTGCCCCCAATGATGCGTTGTGCAGACCTCACTACCCTCTGGAGAGCCTTACGGTTGTGGGCGGAGCAGTTGCCGTACCAGGCGGTGATACAGCCCGCCAGGATGCTCTCGATTGTGCATCTGTAGAAGTTTGTGAGTGCTTTTGGTGACAAGCCGAATTTCTTCAGCCTCCTGAGGTTGAAGAGGCGTGGTATATCGTTTAATTTTTTTAAAAGTGACCTGAGTCCAATTAGTCATGGTGTTATTACTTATAGACAGGGCATTCAGAATGTATTCAGACCCTTTCACCTTAAATAGACAGGGCATTCAGAGGGCATTCAGAATGCATTCAGTCCCTTTCACCTTAAATAGACAGGGCATTCAGAATGTATTCAGACCCTTTTACTTTTTCCACATTTTGTTACGTTACAGCCTTGTTCTAAATTCAATAAAAATTATCTGTTTAATAAAATGAGAAAACAGATATCACAAGCAGCTAGGTCTGTAACAATGCTCCCTAGAAACACGACTTCCATATGGAAATATCACAAGCAGCTAGGTCTGTAACAATGCTCCATAGAAACACGACTTCCATACGGAAATATCACAAGCAGCTAGGTCTGTAACAATGCTCCCTAGAAACACGACTTCCATACGGAAATATCACAAGCAGCTAGGTCTGTAACAATGCTCCCTAGAAACACGACTTCCATACGGAAATATCACGAGCAGCTAGGTCTGTAACAATGCTCCCTAGAAACACGACTTCCATATGGAAATATCACAAGCAGCTAGGTCTGTAACAATGCTCCCTAGAAACACGACTTCCATATGGAAATATCACGAGCAGCTAGGTCTGTAACAATGCTCCCTAGAAACACGACTTCCATATGGAAATATCACAAGCAGCTAGGTCTGTAACAATGCTCCCTAGAAACACGACTTCCATACGGAAATATCACAAGCAGCTAGGTCTGTAACAATGCTCCCTAGAAACACGACTTCCATATGGAAATATCACAAGCAGCTAGGTCTGTAACAATGCTCCCTAGAAACACGACTTCCATACGGAAATATCACAAGCAGCTAGGTCTGTAACAATGCTCCCTAGAAACACGACTTCCATATGGAAATATCACGAGCAGCTAGGTCTGTAACAATGCTCCCTAGAAACACGACTTCCATACGGAAATATCACAAGCAGCTAGGTCTGTAACAATGCTCCCTAGAAACACGACTTCCATACGGAAATATCACAAGCAGCTAGGTCTGTAACAATGCTCCCTAGAAACACGACTTCCATATGGAAATATCACGAGCAGCTAGGTCTGTAACAATGCTCCCTAGAAACACGACTTCCATATGGAAATATCACAAGCAGCTAGGTCTGTAACAATGCTCCCTAGAAACACGACTTCCATACGGAAATATCACAAGCAGCTAGGTCTGTAACAATGCTCCCTAGAAACACGACTTCCATACGGAAATATCACAAGCAGCTAGGTCTGTAACAATGCTCCCTAG
Source organism: Oncorhynchus nerka (assembly GCF_034236695.1). Lineage (NCBI taxonomy): Eukaryota > Metazoa > Chordata > Actinopteri > Salmoniformes > Salmonidae > Oncorhynchus > Oncorhynchus nerka. The sequence goes on along the minus strand of NW_027039426.1, from coordinate 43,528 downwards.
AAACACAACTTCCATATGGAAATATCACAAGCAGCTAGGTCTGTAACAATGCTCCCTAGAAACACGACTTCCATATGGAAATATCACGAGCAGCTAGGTCTGTAACAATGCTCCCTAGAAACACGACTTCCATATGGAAATATCACAAGCAGCTAGGTCTGTAACAATGCTCCCTAGAAACACGACTTCCATACGGAAATATCACAAGCAGCTAGGTCTGTAACAATGCTCCCTAGAAACACGACTTCCATAAGGAAATATCACAAGCAGCTAGGTCTGTAACAATGCTCCCTAGAAACACGACTTCCATACGGAAATATCACAAGCAGCTAGGTCTGTAACAATGCTCCCTAGAAACACGACTTCCATATGGAAATATCACGAGCAGCTAGGTCTGTAACAATGCTCCCTAGAAACACGACTTCCATACGGAAATATCACAAGCAGCTAGGTCTGTAACAATGCTCCCTAGAAACACGACTTCCATACGGAAATATCACAAGCAGCTAGGTCTGTAACAATGCTCCCTAGAAACACGACTTCCATATGGAAATATCACGAGCAGCTAGGTCTGTAACAATGCTCCCTAGAAACACGACTTCCATATGGAAATATCACAAGCAGCTAGGTCTGTAACAATGCTCCCTAGAAACACGACTTCCATACGGAAATATCACAAGCAGCTAGGTCTGTAACAATGCTCCCTAGAAACACGACTTCCATACGGAAATATCACAAGCAGCTAGGTCTGTAACAATGCTCCCTAGAAACACGACTTCTCTACGGAAGTGACTTTTCCCGTAAGAGAGCATTTTCGCTATCCCTAAACCTTTTCCTAACCTTTAACCTAATTCTCGTAAACCTGCAACATTAATTATCCTAACCTCCTGCATAAGTTCTCCAATCCTGGGGCCTCATTTATAAAACGGACTTATGGTAAATTTACGCAGAAAACTACGTATAAGTAGTTATTTATAAAACTTTACTTTGACGTGAAAATTATCTTATCTCTGCGCAAAGTCTAGACTGAAACGTATTTTTTCCCTGCTGGTTATGTAGGGGTATTGCAGTTTGGGACGCATGTGCATCCAAGCCTGTGGTGAACTTTGCATTAGCTTTATGAACAATTTGTGAGGAATTATCAATTAAAGGTGTGAAGAATTCATTGCCAGACGCAAGGTGTTGTGAATTAAAAACAGGATGCCAGGTTCTATAAATAATGTGTTAAATTAGAAAAAAAAGTACCCATGGCTGTTCTTGCGTTATTGGAAGACATTGAAAACCGAGTTTTCAGAGACCGGAATGACTTTTTTTGCGCATGATGATCCATGGCTTATCGCTATCGTGTCCCAAGAAATGTTCTGTTAGATTTGTGCGCGAATTTAGCACTTAATCTGGAAAGGAAGACACGCTGTAATAATGCCATACCCTTATCAGTCCAAGTACTGTCCACTCTGGGATTCCTCCCTACTGGGACATTCTAGAGCGAAATAAGTGACAGGTCAGGGTATATCACAGCCATCATTCAGCCGCATCCTGCCACAAGTGATCGAGGCAATTCTCGACACGTATTGTCCACGAGATATATTCGTTTCCCATACAGCCGACGAACAGGCAAAGTCGAGTTTGTCCGCTCGTGTAATTTCCCAGGGGTCATAGATGCAGTTGACCGCAATCATATTGCCTTACGCGCACCGTCTGTAGATTAACATGTATATGTTAACAGGAAGAATTTCCATTCATTGAATGTTCAGATCATCTGCAATGCCCGTATGCAACTACTCAATGTATGCTCCAAGTGGCCAGTGTCAACGCACGACTCATTCATTATGAGCCACAGCAGAGTAGGCCTGCGTCTAAAAGCTGGTGAGAGTGGAGTCGGATGGCTTCTCGCGAGTTCTCTCCCCCCCCCATTGTATAATAGCTTATTAACCGTGCAAAATAATGTAACACAACGGTATTACCCTATTAGGCGACTGGGGCTATGCATTGAAAAGGTTGCTTCTCACTCCATTTGCCGATCCCCGAACAGCAGAGGAAATACGCTTCAATTTGTCGCACGGCAGAACATGGTCGGTTGTGGAGCACACCCATGGGACTGCTGAAGGGCAGGTGGCGTTGCCTTGATATATCAGGTGGAAAACTCCTCTACAAGCCAGAGAGGCTAACTTCATTTAATAAAAATACAAAACTTAAATGTAGTTTTAAAATGGGTCAACTTAAAGCAACATATACCAACATTTTATTGAAATTGCACACCCAAAAGGTTCTGTCCAAAAAGCTGAAAACAGTTTTTAATTTGGCCCTATGGTTACTGATATGTCCCCTTGAAGCTTGTTCGTTTTGTAGCAATGCAGGTGTAAACGTTTCCACTAGCATTACAACAAAATGTGAACAGATTAAGTGGGCACTCAGTAAATGTAGTGCAAGTTTGTTTGACAAGAACAATGGGTTGTGCAATTTCAAACCTAAATATAAAATGTTGGCCTGTTTAAAGAATGAATGGTTTCCCTCCCCAATCAAAGGTGACAGGCATATTACCGGTGTGTGGTGTGCTCCACAACATGGATGCAGAGATTAGAATGGACCCCCAACAGCCTCCTAACCCACCACCCAATGGAGCACATGCCCCGGGCTGATGCAGTGAGGAGGCGACAGCTCCTACAGAGATTGGTGCTAAGAAACAGAATACCAGATGATACATAAAGCATAGTTGTTTTTATTCACGTTGTGGAAAACCGTTCAACAATTGCATTATGTAAATTGAATCAAAACCCCTGCGTATTCTTCCAAGTTCAGTCCACAATCTTCAGTTCACAGACCTAAGAAATGCACATTCTACTAATCTACAGCGCCTTCGGGGAGTATTCAGACACCTAGACCTAAGAAATGCACATTATACTAATCTACAGCGCCTTCGGAGAGTATTCAGACACCTAGACCTAAGAAATGCACATTATACTAATCTACAGCGCCTTCGGAGAGTATTCAGACACCTAGACCTAAGAAATGCACATTCTACTAATCTACAGCGCCTTAGGAGAGTATTCAGACACCTAGACCTAAGAAATGCACATTCTACTAATCTACAGCGCCTTCGGAGAGTATTCAGACACCTAGACCTAAGAAATGCACATTCTACTAATCTACAGCGCCTTCGGAGAGTATTCAGACACCTAGACCTAAGAAATGCACATTATACTAATCTACAGCGCCTTCGGAGAGTATTCAGACACCTAGACCTAAGAAATGCACATTCTACTAATCTACAGCGCCTTCGGAGAGTATTCAGACACCTCAACCTTTTCCGTGTTTTGTTACATTACAGCCCTATTCTAACATTTATTTAAATATTTTTTCCCCTCAACAATCTACACACATAATGACAAAGTAAAAATGTTTAGATTATTTTTTGCTCATTTATCAAATAAAAAAACTGAAATATCACATTTACATAAGTATTCAGACCCTTTACTCAGTACTTTGTTGTGAAGCACCTTTGGCAGCGTTTATAGCCTCGAGTCTTCTTGGGTATAATGCTACAAGCTTGTCACACCTGTATTTGGGGAGTCTCTCCCATTCTTTTCTGCAGATCTTCTCTGTCAGGTTGGATGGGGAGCGTCACCATTCAGCTATTTTCAGGTCTCTCCAGAGATGTTCGAACGGGTTCAAGTCCGGGCTCTGGCGGGGCCACTCAAAGACATTCAGAGACTTGTCCCGAAGCCACTCCTGCATTGTCTTTGCTGTGTGCTTAGGGTCGTTGTCCTGTTTGACGGTGAATCTTCACCCAAGTCCGAGGTCCTGAGCGCTCTGGAGCAGGTTTTCATCAAGGATCTTTCTGTACTTTTCTCTGTTCATCTTTACCTCAATCCTGACTAGTCTCAAACCAAATCAAATATATTTATAAAGCCCTTCTTACATCAGCTGATATCGCAAAGTGCTGTACAGAAACCCAGCCTAAAACCCCAAACAGCATGCAGTGCAGGTGTAGAAGCACGGTGGCTAGGAAAAACTCCCTAGAAAGGCCAGAACCTAGGAAGAAACCTAGAGAGGAACCAGGCTATGAGGGGTGCCAGTCCTCTTCTGGCTGTGCCGGGTGGAGATTATAACAGAACATGGCCAAGATGTTCAAATGTTCATAGATGACCAGCAGGGTCAAATAATAGTGGTTGTCGAGGTGCAACAGGTCAGCACCTCAGGAGTAAATGTCAGTTGGCTTTTCATAGCCGATCATTTAGAGTATCTCTATCACTCCCTTCTGCTGAAAATCATCCCTACAGCATGATGCCGCCAACACCATACTTCACATCATCCCTACAGCATGATGCCGCCAACACCATACTTCACATCATCCCTACAGCATGATGCCGCCAACACCATACTTCACATCATCCCTACAGCATGATGCCGCCAACACCATACTTCACATCATCCCTACAGCATGATGCCGCCAACACCATACTTCACATCATCCCTACAGCATGATGCCGCCAACACCATACTTCACCGTACGGATGGTGCCAGGTTTCCTCCAAATGTGATGCTTTGCATTCAGGCCAAAGAGTTCAATCTTGGTTTCATCAGACCAGAGAAAATTGTTTCTCATGGTCTGAGAGTCTTTAGGCAATCTCCATGAGGGATTTAATGTGCCTTTTACGGAGGAGTGGCTTACGTCTGGCCACTCTACCATAATAGTCTGATTGGTGGAGTTCTGCAGAGATGGTTGTCCTTCTAGAAGTTTCTCGCATCTCCACAGAGGAACTATAGAGCTCTGTCAGCGTGACCATCAGGTTCTTGGTCACCTTCCTGACCAAGGCCCTTCTCCCGATTTCTCAACTTGGCCAGGCAGCCAGCTCTAGGAAGGGTCTTGGTGGTTACAAACTTCTTCCATTGAAGAATGATGGAGGCCACTGTGTTCTTGGGGACCTTCAATGATGTAGATATGTTTTGGTACCTTTCCCCAGATCTGTGCCTCGACACAATCCTGTCTCAGCTCTCTACGGACAATTCCCTCGACCTCATGGCTTGGTTTTTACTCTGACATGCATTGTCAACTGTGGGACCTTACAGAGATTGGTGTGTGCCTTTCCAAATCATGTCCAATCAATAGAATCTACCACAGGTGGACTCCAATCATGTTCTAGAAACATCTCAAGAATAATCAATGGAAACAGGATGCATCTGAGCATCAATTTCAAGTCTCATAGCAAAGGGTCTGAATACCTATGTAAAAAAGGTATTTGTTTTTTTATTTTTAATAAAATTACTACAAATTCCAAAACCCAGTTTTTGCTTTGTCATTATGGGGAATTGTGTGTTGACTTCTGAAGGCTGTAACATAACAAAATGTCAAATGGTCTGAATACTTTTCGAAGGCACTGTAATTTAATCACTTACATTTTGCAATATCCAAATCACGTATCCAATCAAATTCAATTAGCAACATCCCAAAAATATATCCAATCAAATTCAATTAGCAACATCCCAAAAATATATCCAATCAAATTCAATTAGCAACATCCCAAAAATATATCCAATCAAATTTCTTTAGTAATATCCAAATCATATCAAATTCAAGAGGTTTCAAGGTTAGAATCAATAAACGCACATTCTATGAATCTATGTTGAAATACCAATATCCAACACTAGACTTGTATTCAAATCAATCAAAATTCATAATCAAAATACACATACAAAAATATATATTCTGATTTTAGATGTGATCATGACTTGAGAAGAATAAACAAAAACTATTTTAGAGGAAGCTTTCATACATACAATATGATTTGATGTTGCATAAACCAAAACACAATTTATTAGTCAAAAATATCAGAACAATATCAGAAAAAGTCAGAACCACAGCCTCGCTATTCTCTCATGTGATTTCAGGTCCTCTGACCGGGAAAATGTCTTTCCACAATGAGAACATTGGAAAGGCTTCTATCCTGTGTGTGTCCCTTCATGCCTTTTCATGTTCGCTAACTGGGTAAAACTCTTTCCACATTGGGAGCATTGGAAAGGCTTATCTCCTGTGTGTGTCCTCTCATGCTTTTTCAGTGTCCCTAACTCTGTAAAACTCTTTCCACACAGGGGGCATTGGAAAGGCTTCTCTCCTGTGTGTAATCTCTCATGCATTTTCAATGTCCCTGATCGGGCAAAAAAAATTCCACAATGGGAGCATTGGAAAGGCTTCTCTCCTGTGTGCATTCTTTCATGCATTTTCAAGTTCCCTAACCGGGGAAAACGTTTTCCACACTGAGAGCATTGGGAAGGCCTTTCTACTAAGTGTGTTCTCTCATGTGCTTTCAGGTCCCCTAATAAGGAATATGTATTTTCACACTGGGGGCATTGATATGGCTTCTCTCCAGTGTGTGTTCCTTCATGCCTTTTCATGTTCGCTAACTGGGTAAAACTCTTTTCACATTGGGAGCATTGGAAAGGCTTCTCTCCTGTGTGTGTCCTCTCATGCTTTTTCAGTGTCCCTAACTCTGTAAAACTCTTCCCGCACAGGAAGCAGTGGAAAGGCTTCTCTCCTGTGTGTATTCTCTCATGCATTTTCAAGTTCCCTAACCGGGGAAAACTTTTTCCACACTGGGAGCATTGGAAAGGCTTATCTCCTGTGTGTGTCAGCTCATGTGATTTCAGGTCCCCAATCTGGGTAAATCTTTTTCCACAGTCTGAGCAGTGGTGGGGCTTCTCCCCTGTGTGCATTCTCTCATGTGATTGTAGATTCCTTAACTGGGTAAAACTCTTTCCACAATGGGAGCATTGGAAAGGCCTATCTACCGAGTGTGTTCTCTCATGTTTTTTCAGGTCCCCTGATGAGAAAAATCTCATTTCACACTGGGAGCATTGATATGGCTTCTCTCCAGTGTGTATTCTTTCATGCACTTTCAGGTTCCCTGCATGTCTAAACCCCTTTCCACACTGGGAGCAGTGGAAAGGCTTCTCTCCTGTGTGTGTAATTTCATGTGTCTTCAGGTTCCCTAACTGGGTAAAACATTTTCCACACTGGGAGCAGTGGAAAGGTTTATCTCCTGTGTGTGTGCGCTCATGTGACTTCAGATTCCCTAACCAGGTAAAACTCTTTCCACAGTCTGAGCAGCAGTAGTGCTTCGCTCCTGTGTGTGTTCTTTCATGCGTTTGTAGATTCCCTAACAGGGTAAAACTCTTTCCACACTGAGAACATTGGAAAGGCCTCTCTACTAAGTGTGTAATCTCATGTGTTTTCAGGTCCCCTGATGAGGAAAATGTATTTTCACACTGGGAACATTGATATGGCTTCTCTCCAGTGTGTGTTCCTTCATGCCTTTTCATGTTCGCTAACTGGGTAAAACTCTTTCCACATTGGGAACATTGGAAAGGCTTCTCACCTGTGTGTGTCCTCTCATGCTTTTTCAGTGTCCCTAACTCTGTAAAACTCTTTCCACACAGGAAGCAGTGGAAAGGCTTCTCTCCTGTGTGTATTCTCTCATGCATTTTCAAGTTCCCTAACCGGGGGAAACGTTTTCCACACTGGGAGCAATGGAAAGGCTTATCTCCTGTGTGTGTCAGCTCATGTGATTTCAGGTCCCCAATCTGGGTAAATCTCTTTCCACAGTCTGAGCAATGGTAGGGCTTCTTCCCTGTGTGCGTTCTCTCATGCTTTTGTAGATTCCCTAACTGGGTAAAACTCTTTCCACACTGAGAGCATTGGAAAGGCCTCTTTATAGAGTGTGTTCTCTCATGTTTTCTCAGGTCCCCGGATGAGGAAAATGTTATTTCACACTGTGAGCATTTATATGGCTTCTCTCCAGTGTGTCGTCTTTCATGCACTTTCAGGTTCCCTGCGTGTCTAAACCCCTTTCCACACTGGGAGCAGTGGAAAGGTTTCTCTCCTGTGTGTGTCATCTCATGTGATTTCAAGTTCCCTAACTGCGTAAAACTTTTTCCGCACTGGGAGCAGTTGAAAGGCTTATCTCCTGTGTGTGTGCGCTTATGTGATTTCAGATTCCCTAACCAGGTAAAACTCTTTCCACACTGGGAGCAGTGGTGTGGTTTTGAGGGTTTGGTCTTCTCTGGGTCTGAAGGACTCTTCCTGTTGTGAGAGTCTGGTCTTTCACCTGCTGAAGACAAACAGAGTATTTGGTTAAACAGAGAGATCTAAATGAAACCTCTACATGATACAACTGTCTTTCTACAAGGTTTAATCTAGACTAGATCCCCTCAATAAAATGGATCATCTTCAAGACCCTGGTGCTTGGTTACGGAGCAGTAAGGGGAGGGAACTGCTCCTCCCTTCCTTCAGGCTGTGATGGATGCAAGCGATTAGCTGAACAACTTCTGTATCGTTTTATTAAACAAAGATGTGCACAGGAAGACTGCAGAGAGACTGAAATGACTCTTCTGCAAAGTTGTAACACTGTGCCACCCTCCTGAGGGAAGGGCAGACCAAAATACTCTGGCCTTAACAGGGTGTTTTTTTCCCTGGGTATGGAGTTTCATATGCGTTAAATCAAATTTGATACATCTCTAAACACACAGAGAGAAAATTGGCAATGTTACTCGAAATACCCAGGAAGAATTAAATGGGGAAATGAAAGAATTGCATAAGTTAGCTCTTCAAAACAGAGAGGTCATTGACTATATTTTGGCAGGTCAAGGGGGTACATATGCAATCATTGGTGATGAATGTTGTACTTTTGTCCCAGATCACTCTTCTAATGTGACTGATCTTGCAGAATTCATTGCCACTGTTGCTAAAAAATAATTATCCAAAACCAGACTGGACGCTTTGCAACTTGGTTTGAATCCCTGCTTGGAAATTGGGGATCCCAGATTGCCCAGTGGGCTGCAGTGTGTTTTTGTTTTGTTTTCTTAATGGTGTTATTAACATGCTGTAAGGCGATTTGTGCTTACTTTAACATGTAATTATTGTTATCACACAAATGATAAAAGAACGGAATGTAAAACGGATTAAATGTACTTTGTGCATCTTATCTTTGGTGTCATAAACAATCCTTGGTTCCTGTCTGTGTCTGGTCAAGAGATGAGGGGGAGGGGCATCTGTCAGAACGCCCAGAATATGGTGTCATAAACAATCCTTGGTTCCTCTCTGTGTCTGGTCAAGAGATGAGGGGGAGGGGCATCTGTCAGAACACCCAGAATATGGTGTCATAAACAATCCTTGGTTCCTGTCTGTGTCTGGTCAAGAGATGAGGGGGAGGGGCATCTGTCAGAACGCCCAGAATATGGTGTCATAAACAATCCTTGGTTCCTCTCTGTGTCTGGTCAAGAGATGAGGGCGAGGGGCATCTGTCAGAACACCCAGAATATGGTGTCATAAACAATCCTTGGTTCCTGTCTGTGTCTGGTCAAGAGATGAGGGGGAGGGGCATCTGTCAGAACGCCCAGAATATGGTGTCATAAACAATCCTTGGTTCCTGTCTGTGTCTGGTCAAGAGATGAGGGGCATCTGTCAGAACACCCAGAATATGGTGTCATAAACAATCCTTGGTTCCTGTCTGTGTCTGGTCAAGAGATGAGGGGGAGGGGCATCTGTCAGAACGCCCAGAATATGGTGTCATAAACAATCCTTGGTTCCTGTCTGTGTCTGGTCAAGAGATGAGGGGGAGGGGCATCTGTCAGAACACCCAGAATATGGTGTCATAAACAATCCTTGGTTCCTGTCTGTGTCTGGTCAAGAGATGAGGGGGAGGGGCATCTGTCAGAACACCCAGAATATGGTGTCATAAACAATCCTTGGTTCCTGTCTGTGTCTGGTCAAGAGATGTGGGGGAGGGACCCCTCCGGAGGAACATCTGTCAGAACACCCAGAATATGTTCTTTAAGTTAAGATAGAGACGGAGCCAGTCACACGTGTGAACCGATCCAGTGAATCATGTTTATGTAGGTTTAGATATCAGTACAAGGCTCTATGTAAGGAAGGCCCGTTCACAGCTCACTTCAGACCGGGTATTTACATATCTACGTTTGACTGTGACCTCTCCAGCTCACTGACAATAAAGAGTTATTCATTTAAGATTGACTTCTAGAGTCCTATATAAGAATGTCCACAACAATTCCTAGTGTGAAGCACAGTGGTGGCGCCACCATGCTGTGGCGATGTTGTTCAGCGGCAGGGACAGGGAGACTAGTCAGGAGAGGGAAAGATGAGCAGAGAAAATTACAGAGCGAGATCCTTGATAAGGATCTCAGACTCTTTCACCTTCCAACAGGACAACGACCCTAAAGCACACAGCCAAGACAACGCAGAAGTGGCTTCGGGACAAGTCTCTGGATGACCTTGAGTGGCCCAGCCGGAGCCCGGACTTGAACCCGATTGAACATCTCTGGAGAGACCTGAAAGTAGCTGTGCAGCGACACTCCCCATCTAACCTTGACAGAGCTTGAGAGGATCTACAGAGGTTGAGCAGACTGCTGTAATCTGGCTCTCGTGGAATGTCAGGTATACAGGCTGTCCAGAGCTCTATAATAATAGATAAAGTCATGTTTACAGGCTGTCCATAGCTCTATAATAATAGATAATGTCATGTTTATAGAATGAGCTAAATTTGATTTGATTTGAGCAGAGCTCTATAATAATAGATAATGTCATGTCTTTAGGCTGATCAGAGGTCTATAATAATAGATAATGTCATGTCTTTAGGCTGAGCAGAGCTCTATAATAATTGACGATGTCATGTTTACAGGCTGAGCAGAGCTCTATAATAATAGATAATGTCATGTCTTTAGGCTGAGCAGAGCTCTAAAATAATTGATGATGTCATGTTTACAGGCTGAGCAGAGCTCTATAATAATTGATGATGTCATGTTTACAGGCTGAGCAGAGCTCTATAATAATTGATGATGTCATGTTTACAGGCTGAACAGAGCTCTATAATAATGTCAGGTATACAGGCTGAGCAGAGGTCTATAATAATAGATAATGTCATGTCTTTAGGCTGAGCAGAGCTCTATAATAATAGATAATGTCATGTCTTTAGGCTGAGCAGAGCTCTATAATACTAGATAATGTCATGTTTACAGGCTGAGCAGAGCTCTATAATAATAGATAATGAGGACTACACAGTATTTCAGTTAGGGCTGACCCCAATTATTTGACTGGTCAATTGTTTGGTCATTAGGCTGTTTGTTGACCGAGATGGTTTTAGTCAAGCAGTAACACACATGTATATATTTGCGCCCATCTCAATGAACTAATCCATTGCGGAGGCCTAGACTAAAAGCAAATGTTATGCTTGATCCGAAAATGTGGTTGGTGGCTCCATATGGAGGGTGTGACGCAATTATGGAGCCTCCGGAGGCCAAATCGAACTCTGTACCGCATCGCCATGGCTCTGTATAGCTCTACATTGACATGATTGGTTGACGGTAGGTGGGGGCGGCACATCCTGTATAAACACAAACTCACTTCACACTCATGGCTCACACACTCACTCACACACTCATGGCGGAGATCTTTGTGGGCTATACTCGGCCTTGTCTCAGGATGGTAAGTTGGTGGTTGAAGATATCCCTCTAGTGGTGTGGGGGCTGTGCTTTGGCAGAGTGGGTGGGGTTATATCCTTCCTGTTTGGCCCTGTCCGGGGGTGTCCTCGGATGGGGCCACAGTGTCTCCTGACCCCTCCTGTCTCAGCCTCCAGTATTTATGCTGCAGTAGTTTATGTGTCGGGGGGCTAGGGTCAGTTTGTTATATCTGGAGTACCTCTCCTGTCCTATTCGGTGTCCTGTGTGAATCTAAGTGTGCGTTCTCTAATTCTCTCTTTCTCTCTCTCTCGGAGGACCTGAGCCCTAGGACCATGCCCCAGGACTACCTGACTTGATGACTCCTTGCTGTCCCCAGTCCACCTGGCCGTGCTGCTGCTCCAGTTTCAACTGTTCTGCCTTATTATTATTCGACCATGCTGGTCATTTATGAACATTTGAACATCTTGGCCATGTTCTGTTATAATCTCCACCCGGCACAGCCAGAAGAGGGCTGGCCACCCCACATATGCTCTCTCTAATTCTCCCTTTCTTTCTCTCTCTCGGAGGACCTGAGCCCTAAGGACCATGCCCCAGGACTACCTGACATGATGACTCCTTGCTGTCCCCAGTCCACCTGACCGTGCTGCTGCTCCAGTTTCAACTGTTCTGCCTTATTATTATTCGACCATGCTGGTCATTTATGAACATTTGAACATCTTGGCCATGTTCTGTTATAATCTCCACCCGGCACAGCCAGAAGAGGACTGGCCACCCCACATAGCCTGGTTCCTCTCTAGGTTTCTTCCTAGGTTCTGGCCTTTCTAGGGAGTTTTTCCTAGCCACCGTGCTTCTACACCTGCATTGCTTGCTGTTTGGGGTTTTAGGCTGGGTTTCTGTACAGCACTTTGAGATATCAGCTGATGTACGAAGGGCTATATAAATAAATTTGATTTGACTTCCTTCACAAAAGCTCAGCACTGCTCCGCGAAGTGAAGGAGTATGAATGCCCTGAGTTCTGCTGAGGCCGTATCACCGTAAAACACTGCATGGCCAATACAGACATATGAATGCCCTGAGTTCTGCTGAGGCCGTATCACCGTAAAACACTGCATGGCCAATACAGACGTATGAATGCCCTGAGTTCTGCTGAGACCAATACAGACGTATGAATGCCCTGAGTTCTGCTGAGACCGTATCACGGTAAAACGCTTCATGGTCAATACAGACGTATGAATGCCCTGAGTTCTGCTGAGACCGTATCACCGTAAAACACTGCATGGCCAATACAGACGTATGAATGACCTGAGTTCTGCTGAGGCCGTATCACCGTAAAACACTGCATGGCCAATACAGACGTATGAATGCCCCGAGTTCTGCTGAGACCAATACAGACGTATGAATGCCCTGAGTTCTGCTGAGACCGTATCACCGTAAAACACTGCATGGCCAATACAGACGTATGAATGCCCTGAGTTCTGCTGAGACCAATACAGACGTCGGATTGACCATGCAGCCCAGACGCACAATGCACTTCTCTCTCCAGAACGCACTCTCTCCTGCCAATTTGTGCACATTGTTTCATAACTTCATTCTGTGAATAGTTTGAGTTTTAGTGTCTATCAATTCCCCATTACAAGTACGACCAGTAGAACATCTACTGTTAATTCCTATCATTTCTAATCTACAAAATGTGTTACTTTGGTTACAGTAACCAATATTATTATTCCAGTCTTCCCGTTATCATTGTTGCAGAGTGGATACATTGTCGCAGAGTGGATACATTGTCGCAGAGTGGACACATTGTCGCAGAGTGGACACATTGTCGCAGAGTGGATACATTGTCGCAGAGTGGACACATTGTCGCAGAGTGGATACATTGTCGCAGAGTGGATACATTGTTGCAGAGTGGATACATTGTCGCAGAGTGGACACATTGTCGCAGAGTGGATACATTGTCGCAGAGTGGATACATTGTTGCAGAGTGGATACATTGTTGCAGAGTGGATACATTGTTGCAGAGTGGATACATTGTCGCAGAGTGGACACATTGTTGCAGAGTGGATACATTGTTTGCAGAGTGCACAACCTATGAAACACTTGTGAGAAACAAGTTTTGGTTTATTTCATTTCATTTATGAGTTTTGGCAATTTAGTCATTGACTTTTGTTTGGAGCGTTCCTGTCAATGTTGAGTAAGGACGCGCATGCATAAAAGTAGGCCTATAGGCTACCTGGTAGAGGTCGACTGATTATGATTTTTCAACACCATATATATAAAAAAATATTTTAAAAATCGGTCGATTAATCGGTATCGTTTTTTTTTTATCCTACAAACATTCGGTATCGGCTTTTTTTGGCATATATATATATATATACCAATATAATACACACATATATATATATATATATACACACATATATACATACATATACATACACATATATACATACATACATATACATACATACATACATACATATATAATAATGACAATTACAACAATGCTTAATGAACACTTATTTTTAACTTAATATAATACATAAATCAAATCTATTTAGTCTCAAATAAATAATGAAACATGTTCAATTTGGTTTAAATAATGCAAAAACACAGTGTTGGAGAATAAAGTAAAAGTGCAATATGTGCCATGTAAAAAAAGCTAACGTTTAAGTTCCTTGCTCAGAACATGAGAACATATGAAAGCTGGGTGGTTCAATATTCCCAGTTCTTCAATATTCCCAGTTAAGAAGTTTTAAGTTGTAGTTATTATAGGAATTATGACGCGTCGACTATTTCTCTCTATACCATTTGTATTTCATATACCTTTGACTATTAGATGTTCTTATAGGCACTATAGTATTTCCAGCCTAATCTCGGGAGTTGATGGGATTGAAGTCATAAACAGCGCTGTGCTTCAAGCATTGCTAAGAGCTGCTGGCAAACGCAGTAAAGTGCTGTTTGAAAGAATGCTTACGAGCCTGCTGCTGCCTACCACTGCTCAGTTAGACTGCTGTATCAAATCATAGACTTAATTATAAAAAACAACAACGTAGAAATACGAGCCTTTGGTCATTAATATGGTCAAATCAGGAAACTATAATTTCGAAAACTAAACGTTTATTCTTTCAGTGAAATACGGAACCGTTACGTATTTTATCAAACGGGTGGCAACCCTGCGTCTAAATATTGCTGTTACATTGCACAACCTTCAATATTAGGCAATAATTATATTAGATTGTGGAAAATTAATTACGGTCTTCACACAGTTCGCAACGAGCCAGGCGGCCCAAACTGTTGCATATACCCGGACTCTGCTTGCATTGAACGCAAGAGAAGTGACACAATTTCCCTGGTTAATATTGCCTGCTAACATGAATTTATTTTAACTAGCTATGCAGGTTTTAAAAAATATATATACTTCTGTGTATACATTTTAAGAAACGCATTGATGTTTATGATTAGGTACATTGGTGAGACGATTGTGCTTTGTGAAATCATCAGCCATTTGGCGAAGTTGAAGTAGGCTGTGATTCGATGACAAATTAACAGGCCCTGCATTGATTATATGCAACGCAGGACAAGCTAGTTAACCTAGTAATATCATCAACCATGTGTAGTTAACCTAGTAATATCATCAACCATGTGTAGTTAACCTAGTAATATCATCAACCATGTGTAGTTAAACTAGTGATTATGTGAAGATTGTTTTTTTTACAAGTTTAATGCTAGCTAGCAATTTACCTTGGCTCCTTGCAGCCATAAGGTCCTTTTAACGCTGCACTCGCGTAACAGGTGTTCAAGCCTGCCACGCAGTTTCCTCGTGGGTTGCAATGTAATCGGCCATAATCGGCATCCAAAAAGGCTGATTACCGATGTTATGAAAACTTGAAATCGGCCATGCCGAGTAATCAGTCGACCTTTACTACCTGGCTTGGGCGGAAATGTAGACATAAATTTGGGGATCTGATAATATTTCTGATGGTCTTAACTCACCACCACGAATGACCTGTGGAGCTTCTCAAAGTAATGTTTTCTTCACCTCAAACAAAGTCTGTTTTTACATCCATTGGGAATTACAATAGTTCCTCAATATATTTGAGAAAATCTTTCAAGCTCTTTCCCTTTCGATAACCACATAGCGTGAAAAGGGAAAAATGTAATGCTCTGATCCAGCGGAAACGTCATAAAATAGACCTGATTACTTCTTATCAGTGTTTGACTTGAACTGAAATAGGTTCCTGGTACTCATTTTGGGTGCTGGTGCTGTTTATATGTAGGTGCAGGAGCTCCACTATACTTTACAGCTAATATTCTATGAGAGGAACAGGAGATCAACTGAAATAGGTTCCTGGTACTCATTTTGGGTGCCGGTACTGTTTATATGTAGGTGCAGGAGCTCCACTATACTTTACAGCTAATATTCTATGTGAGGAACAGGAGATCAAGCAGTAGAACATTGTAGGTGCCGGTACTCGGGTCCGATGAGCTCCTGTCCAAGTCAAGCACTGCTTCTTATCCCTTATGCAAATAGCTTTACAGCTGTGGAACTCTGGCGCTGGAAACTCTGAGGGGCTCAGAATCAGAATCTTTTATACAATGTTGCAAGCTTGCTAGAGCAAACTTCCAGACAGACCCAGGTTAATAGTTTAAACAATGTTTCAAGTTCGTTGCAGACAGGCCATGTGTAGCCAATGTGATTTATAGGATTTAAAATAATAATAGTAATCAGGATTTGTTCTACCTGCAGAGGCTGCAATGTTTTTATTTGTTGGATATTTTAGTTACTTTTAGGTTGATTATTTTCATTTAGATTTGGATAGAATGTTGATTAACCACATGCCAATGATTTAGAGACATGAACACAATTATTATAAATTAAATGAAACTGTTCCACGAAACTGTGCATATGAAACAAAACATAATTGGCACGCAGATCGGTAGAAATGGTAAGATAAATAAATGGCCGTTTCTCATTCCATGAGAAAAGTTGCCAACTCCTCGTGTATTACTGGCAACATTAGGAGAGTAATGGCAGAATCTGTGAAAGCCAGCGGAAAGAGGGAGCAGAAAAGTTGGGTCAGGTTATCTAGATCTCAGGCGGCTTCTTTGAGGCATTTGTCTTAATTCATCAAACCCTAAGTTTAAAGCATCGGACAAGCTCACATACCACCACATAGGGTGGTGTATATATATGGGAAAAATACACATTTCGACCAATCAATTGGACTTTCAGGCGACCAAGATGTTGTTGTTGTTGGTCAGAGACAGTCCTAATTTCAGTCAATGTCATTGGATGCATTTGATCCAGTGTTAATAGACGTTTTGGTGATGGCCCTACTCTGGACCTTACCCACATCTTACAGTGTAGTTTGACAATTACTACAGTACTGAACAACATATTTAAGTGTAGAACTTCAGTAGAATGCCCCTTTAAAACCACACATTAGTTCAACAACTGCAGAGTTTATGTCACTGATAGATAGTACTCACGGGTGTTAATCAGATCTCCAACCTCCTCCTCTTCCTCCTCCAATGTGACAGTAATCTCCCCCTCCTTCACCTCAAAAACGTCTTCCTCTTCTTTCACTGTGATAGTCATCTCCTCCTCTTCCTCTTTCACGCCCAACACAGCATCGTCATTTTTATCTTCCTCCTCTTCTTTCACAGTAACATCCTCCTCCTCTTTCACAAAAACATCTTCTTCTTTCACTGTAACAGCCTCAACCTCTACAGCCTCATCTTCCTTCTCTTTCTCTGTCCGGCAGACATCTTCTTCAGAGGGGGAGTATGTTAGTGAGCTCATGGTCAGGGTTGTTAGCGTTAGCTAAATATCATTAGCGACTAGGCTACTGCTAACTTAACCAGACAGCTAGTTGACTAATAAAAATGTAGACATGAAAATTAAGGGGTAACTAGTGGATACGACATATTTTTAACTCCCCGAAACGGTCTAAAAAAACGTAAATGTTCCGGTTGTATGTTGGCTAGCAAGATACCTAACAGTTAGCTGGTTGAATCACTAGCCGTGTTGTTCTCGTTGAAGAAGCGTCCCGTCCACTAGAATATACGTCACACTAGCAACAGCGCATGAAATACGCATATCGCCATCTGTTGATTGGAGTTGGTAAAGTGTGACAGGTTAAAGGACATATTCATAGCCTGTTATACATTGAAAAGTATTAGTAAGTTCATAGTATGTGAGGATCTTAAAACATCTAAGGTTAAAAAGATGCATTCAGTATTAGTTGATAGAGATTGATAACATTCATATAATTGTGTTAAAGTTCAAATCTGTCAAAGGGTACGAATCGTGAGAGTAATGTGTAAACGTTATATTGATTACTTTATTTTGTGGTGCCTAAAAGTGTTAATCTGTGATCTACGAAATGCTCTTAATCTATGAGCCGGAGATCGATTGCTCTGGTCTCCACCCATATTCCTGGGGAAATTCGCGGTCTTTTCTCATTGAACTAAATGTTGACTTGAGAATACAACACCGTATCACTCTCGTGATTATTTCTCCCCTGTTTTCACGTACTTTATTGATGATAAAAATAGTAATTTAAATGTTATAACTAGCGAACATGTCAAGAGTGTTTAAGGTGTGTTTTAGTAACGTCTTGAGGAAGTTAGAGTTAAGTTTGAAGAGAGTAATATTAGCCCTGCTCGGTTGAAGTGAAGGATAGCATCGTACTGAGAGTAGCTGCCATTTTATGTCGATTGTGAATGAACATGCGTGTTGTTAATAAGATATTTTGCTGTGTTATTTGTATAATGGGTTTTCTGTTATGTAATGTGTTACTTTTGTGAAATGATTGAACTAAATGTTGACTTGAGAATACAACACCGTATCACTCTCGTGATTATTTCTTCCGTTTTCAGGGGCGTAACATTTTTGGAGGCTCCGCTGAGATAGCTGCTCAGATGTCCAGTTTCCACATCCTGGTAGCTGAATTCCGAGCAAACTAAATCTCCACATAACAACTCAGGCAGGCTGCAGTGAGGAAAGTGTTGCTGTTTGGGGGAAGTTGGAAGTTAGTGGTTAAGTACGTGTCAACTGAGGCCATTGATCGACCATCAGAGACAGTAAGGACCGTCTAATTCAGAGTCAACTCCTGCACAGTAAAAGTTCCTCCTGTTCTGTCAACATGACAAGCGCCTTGGAAGAACTACAGGAAGAGGTAGTAGGAGAATTGCACACCCTGACTAAAGACAAATTACTAGACATATGTGATTTCCTTGAAATATCAGGCGAACAGAGGACAGATGTTAAAGATAAATCCCGCATATCATTAATGACTCGCATTATGATGTTCCTTGGAAGAGAGGAAGTCGCAGAGTTAGAAGATGGCGGCATGTCGGAATTGTTGCTACTTAGAGACGAAATGACAGAGATGATCAGTGGCATAGATAACAAAACAGGGCAAGTTGACCATGATATTGAACCAGCCGGAACACATCACAGAATAGAGGAACTGAGAACTGTAACCCCACAACAAGGGGCGGGAACTGAGCAGATTACTGCAGCCAAAGTCAGTGATTCTCTGCGTCAGCCCCAACACCATGCCAATCTTCAGGGGAGCGTGCCGCTCTCACCCAATGCACAGCCCAGCCCATACTGGCGCAAAGAGTTTAAAATTTCTGGTCAGATAGGTGAACCGGGCCAAAAAGAAAAACTGATTTTTTCCAGCCTTGCCCATCAGATTGAAAATGGACTTAACAGAGGATATCCTGAGGTAGAAATAGTAGACGCAGTAGTCAGGGCTATTTCTCCAGGCTCACAGCTACGCAGCTACTTGGAAGGTAAACCCCAGCTAACTCTTCCCACACTTAGATGTATCCTGCGTTCCCACTTCCAAGAGAAGAGTGCAACAGAGCTTTACAAACAGCTAGCTTCAGAAGCACAGCATGGCAAGGAGACCCCTCAAAGCTTCCTGGTGCGTGTTTTAGATTTGAGGCAAAAAGTACTGTTTGCATCCCAGGAGTCAGAATCAGGGCTTAAGTATGACCCTGCTCTAGTCCAGAGCATGTGTTTTCACACAGTCCTTACGGGTCTCCAGAGTGACAGTATCAGGATAGACATGCAGCCTCTCCTGCTAGAGAGCGAAACATCAGATGAGGTTTTGCTAGAGAAGCTTAACATTGCTTGTGCTAATGAGAGAGAAAGACGAAACAAAAAGCGGTTTAATGCCCCACAGCCTGCTACAACTGTAAGTGTAGTCCAGTTAGAGGATATGCCATCTGCAAAGTGTCCTGTAAAGGAAGCCAAAGCTACGATACCCGCAGAACTGTTAACAGAGTTAGCTGAACTTAAGACAGGTGTAGCTTCTCTAAAAGGTCTCAGTGCAGAGATTGCTCAGATTAAGGAGACATTACAGCAGCCTATGTTTCAGTCACAGCCTTGTGCCTATGCCCCACCCCCAGTTAGGAGGCCAGATAGGGACCCCCAGCCACCTGTTTCCCAGCAGCAGTATTACAGCAACTACAGTCGGTCCCAAGCACTTGACCCTGCACAGCATCAATATGCACCTAACCGGTATACCAACCACTCTGCTCAAGCTCCAAGGAGGTGTTTTGTCTGCCAGCAGGCCAGAACAGATGCACGCTGCACACACTGCTTCCAATGTGGGAGTGTAGAACAGGGCTCCGGGCAGCCGAGCGGAAATGGAGGAAAACTCGCCTCCCTGCGGACCTGGCATCCTTTCACTCCCTCCTCTCTACATTTTCCTCTTCTGTCTCTGCTGCTAAAGCCACTTTCTACCACTCTAAATTCCAAGCATCTGCCTCTAACCCTAGGAAGCTCTTTGCCACCTTCTCCTCCCTCCTGAATCCTCCTCCCCCCCCCCCCCCTCCTCCCTCTCTGCAGATGACTTCGTCAACCATTTTGAAAAGAAGGTCGACGACATCCGATCCTCGTTTGCTAAGTCAAACGACACCACTGGTTCTGCTCACACTGCCCTACCCTGTGCTCTGACCTCTTTCTCCCCTCTCTCTCCAGATGAAATCTCGCGTCTTGTGACGGCCGGCCGCCCAACAACCTGCCCGCTTGACCCTATCCCCTCCTCTCTTCTCCAGACCATTTCCGGAGACCTTCTCCCTTACCTCACCTCGCTCATCAACTCATCCCTGACCGCTGGCTACGTCCCTTCCGTCTTCAAGAGAGCGAGAGTTGCACCCCTTCTGAAAAAACCTACACTCGATCCCTCCGATGTCAACAACTACAGACCAGTATCCCTTCTTTCTTTTCTCTCCAAAACTCTTGAACGTGCCGTCCTTGGCCAGCTCTCCCGCTATCTCTCTCAGAATGACCTTCTTGATCCAAATCAGTCAGGTTTCAAGACTAGTCATTCAACTGAGACTGCTCTTCTCTGTATCACGGAGGCGCTCCGCACTGCTAAAGCTAACTCTCTCTCCTCTGCTCTCATCCTTCTAGACCTATCGGCTGCCTTCGATACTGTGAACCATCAGATCCTCCTCTCCACCCTCTCCGAGTTGGGCATGTCCGGCGCGGCCCACGCTTGGATTGCGTCCTACCTGACAGGTCGCTCCTACCAGGTGGCGTGGCGAGATTCCGTCTCCTTACCACGTGCTCTCACCACTCACTGTTGGCTGGGCTCCCTGCCTGTGCCATTAAACCCCTACAACTCATCCAGAACGCCGCAGCCCGTCTGGTGTTCAACCTTCCCAAGTTCTCTCACGTCACCCCGCTCCTCCGCTCTCTCCACTGGCTTCCAGTTGAAGCTCGCATCCGCTACAAGACCATGGTGCTTGCCTACGGAGCTGTGAGGGGAACGGCACCTCAGTACCTCCAGGCTCTGATCAGGCCCTACACCCAAACAAGGGCACTGTGTTCATCCACCTCTGGCCTGCTCGCCTCCCTACCACTGAGGAAGTACAGTTCCCGCTCAGCCCAGTCAAAACTGTTCGCTGCTCTGGCCCCCCAATGGTGGAACAAACTCCCTCACGACGCCAGGACAGCGGAGTCAATCACCACCTTCCGGAGACACCTGAAACCCCACCTCTTTAAGGAATACCTAGGATAGGATAAAGTAATCCTTCTCACCCCCCCCCTTAAAAGATTTAGATGCACTATTGTAAAGTGGCTGTTCCACTGGATGTCATAAGGTGAATGCACCAATTTGTAAGTCGCTCTGGATAAGAGCGTCTGCTAAATGACTTAAATGTCAAATGTAAATTTTCAAGCTGGATGTAAAATCCGGGGATCCAGACCATCAAGGGCGGCCCCTTTAAACGGAAACGGGTTACCGCTGAGGGACGAGTGTTAACCGTAGCTACCAAAAAGTCCCAGAAATGTGCAAATTGTGCCAGAGAAGAGTCATTTGAGAACCTGAAACAATGTTCATCATGTAAAGAGACACTGTACTGTTCCAAAGTATGTCAAAACCAACATTGGACTAAACATAAGAAAAAATGCACTCACCTGAAAAGTGACTCTACCAGTGAAAGGTTTTCCTGCACAGAGGAAAATGCCCACTCCTTACCATCCCTAGCTCAAGGTTGCCACCCCCGTAAGGTCACCTCGCTAGTCGGCAGACAGTGCCTTATTGAGTGTCACCTGAATCGCCACCACCTCCAAGCTTTATGGGACACAGGCTCTCAGGTATCGGTCATTGATGAACGATGGAAAGAGGAATCTCTCCCAAACGCAAGGCTGAGAGATGTTTCAGAAATCCTGGACTCACCTGATGATCTAAGGTTGACTGCAGCAAATGGGACTGAAATGCCGTACCTGGGATGGATTGAAACAACTTTTCGTCTAGCCTCTGAAACTGACCAAACAAAGGAACTGATCATCCCAGTGCTGGTAATGAAAGGCTGTCACCTATCTCATCCCATCATAGGTTTCCCATCATGGGCTGGCTTTAATGTAAATAGGTTTCAATGTTATCGAGCACATCCTGACAATGACCGAAAAGACTAAACGATACAGTACAGTAAAAACAGCTTTCCCAAGCCTCAAAAGAAACAAGGTGAGAGCTTTTATACAGGCTGTTAGCGCAGAACAGACAGATGAATACGCAGTGAAAACCAAGAAAGAGAAGGTTGCTGTACCAAAACACAGTAGCATTCAGATTGAGTGCCGTGTAGCTTCCCAGCCTTTCAAAGATGACATGACAATGCTTTTCCAGCCAGACCTGAACCCGCAGTGGCCAGATGACCTTGAGTTCTTTGACACACTAGTCAGAGTCAGTAAAGGTGTTTTTCCAGTTATCCTGCTTGATGTCTCTAACCCCACTGACCACGACATTGCCCTGCTAGGACGCACAATAATCGGTACAGTACAAACCATTATGACTGTGTTACCTGCCCAAGTCTTTGAAAAAACTGTCACCTCAGCCACAGTGAATCACACCAGCGTTCGAACCCCATGTACTGCTACTGAACAGTGGGATCCACCAGTAGATTTAACTCACCTAACCGAAGAACAGAGAGAGGTTGTTAGGCAAATGCTTAGAGAAGAGTGTCACTCCTTCTCCAGATCAGACAATGACATTGGCTGCATTGAACGATTGAAAATGACTATTTCTCTAAAGGACTCTGAACCAGTAAAGCGCACATACATGTCAGTGCCCAGGCCACTGTATCAGGAGATGAAGGGTTACATTTATGACCTCATAGTCCAGGGCTGGGTTAGGAAGTCAAACTCTTCATATTCCTCACCTGTCGTGTGCGTTCGTAAGAAGGACGGGACCCTCCGGTTGTGTATAGATTACAGAGATCTGAACAGAAAGACACATCCCGACCGCCAGCCCATCCCTCGGGTCCAAGACATCATGGACAGTTTAGGTGGTAATTCCTGGTTCTCCCTCTTAGATCAGGGGAAAGCGTATCACCAGGGGTTCATCTCTGAAGAAAGCAGACCACTGACAGCATTTGTGACACCGTGGGGACTCTATGAGTGGATACGTATGCCATTCGGCCTCATGAACGCTCCTGCAGCTTTTCAGCGGTGTATGGAGGAGTGTTTGGAAGGGCTCTGGGATAACATCTGCATTCCTTATCTGGACGACACGCTAGTCTTCAGTAAAACATTCAACAGCCATGTGAATGATGTGCGAAAAGTTTTGCAGCGTCTCAGAGAGTATGGCATTAAACTCAAACCAAGTAAGTGTGATCTCTTTAAACCCCAGGTCCGTTATTTGGGCAGAATAGTGTCTGCAGAGGGCAGCCGAGTTGACCCAGCCGATTTTGAAGCAGTAAGAGCATTGAAAGAAATCAGACCAGAGACTGTGGGCCAGCTCAGAAAAATGCTTGGTTTACTCACTTACTACAGACAGTACATCAAAGACTTTTCTAGGAGTGCCAGCTGCCTGTATGACCTCCTGAAAGCAGATTCAGAGAAATTACCTGACCACCCACGGAAAACAAAAACAAAGAAAGTAAGTCATGTGGTGCCCTCAAACAAGCCAATCCTGTGGACTGACCAGCATCAACAGGCACTTGAACAGCTGATTGAGTGTTTGCTTCACCCACCAGTTTTAGGTTTCCCTGATTTCACTCAGCCATTTGTTGTACACACTGATGCGTCACACCAAGGCTTGGGAGCAGTTCTTTATCAAAAGCAAGAGGGGAAGCTTAGGGTCATTGCTTATGGCTCTCGAACTTTAACAGCAGCTGAGAAGAACTATCACTACCACTCGAGCAAGCTAGAATTTCTAGCTCTAAAATGGGCAATCACTGATAAGTTCCATGACTATTTGTACTATGCTCCGACCTTCACTGTATACAGCGATAACAACCAGCTCTGCTACATTCTGTCTACTGCAAAACTGAACGCAACCACTTCCAGGTGGGTTGCAGACTTGGCTGATTTCCACTTTACAATAAAGTACAGGCCAGGCAGAGAGAACGGTGATGCAGATGCTTTGTCAAGGATGCCACTGGATGTAGAGTCACTGATGAGAGAATGTTCTGAGGAGCTTCCACCAGACACCATCGCCGCCACGATACAAGCAGTTGAGGTACAGAAAGAGGCTGTTGTACCTTGGTCATTTTCAGCTGCATCTATGTCAGTATCAGCTGAAGGTGAGACAACCACTGCAACAACCAGCTCGATCCCAAAAGATGGGATTAGAGAAGCACAAGAATCTGATCCAGTCATCCGTCCTGTGCTCAATTTCAAACTGTCGGGTTCCAAACGGCCAGTTAAAGAGCAAAAGAAATTCAGTCCAAAGACAAAATGCCTATTCAGAGAATGGGACAAATTGACAATAGATAGTGATGGCATTCTGTACAGAATCACTACAGCCCGCAAGCAGTTAGTTCTACCAGAGCAGTACAAAGGTAAAGTGATGGAAGAGTTGCACAATAACATGGGACACCAAGGTACTGACCGCACTGTATCACTAGTACGTGACCGCTTCTTCTGGCCATATATGCAATCTGACATCGAGCACTATGTGACTAAAACTTGTAGCTGTGTCAAGCAGAAAAAGCCAGCCCATGCAACAAGAGCTCCTCTGACAAACATTGTGACAACACAGCCATTTGAACTGGTATGTATAGACTTCCTTCATCTCGACAGATGCAAAGGGGGATATGAGTACATCCTCGTGATTGTTGATCATTTTACACGTTTCACTCAAGCCTACGCCACCACATCAAAGTCAGGTAAAACTGCTGCAAATCTCATCTTCAATGATTTTGCCCTGAAGTTTGGGTTCCCGTCCCGCATCCACCATGACCAAGGGGGAGAATTTGAAAATCAGTTGTTCCATCAGTTAAAGAAACTCAGTGGCATGGCGGGGTCCAGGACAACACCCTATCACCCGATGGGAAACGGTCAAGCGGAACGCATGAACAGAACATTGTTGCAAATGTTAAAGACACTAACCGAGACACAAAAGTCAAACTGGAAGGAGTCTCTGAACAAACTGGTTTATGCCTATAACTGCACCCATTGCGAAGTGACTGGCTATTCACCATTTTATCTTCTGTTTGGGAGGTCACCCAGGCTTCCAGTTGATATGCTCTTTGGATTGTGCACAGAGGCAGGTTCCAGTAACCAGCGAGAATACGTGGAGAACTGGAAACGAGGGATGGAAGAAGCATACGCCATTGCAAATGAAAATGCTCAGAAAGCCGCTGAAAGAAGTAAGAAGTACTATGACACTAAAGTTAGGAGTTCAGTGCTACAGCCTGGCGAGCGAGTTCTGATTAAAAACCTGACACCAAGAGGAGGACCAGGAAAACTCCGTAACTATTGGGAAGATACAATTCACACAGTGGTGAGACAAATGGGTTCAGACCTGCCGATTTATGAATTGAGACCAGAAAAGGGTAGGGGACGCTCCAGGGTCCTGCACAGAAATCTGCTCATGTCCTGTGACCACTTACCTTTTGAGACACAACCAGAAATGACCAAAGTGGACAAAAGTCAGAAAACGAGGAGACACCAGCCAGACTCTAGCCAGACTCTAGATTCTGATGAAGACAGTGGGGATGAATATGACCTTCATCATGAGCCGCTACAGGTTCCCACATCTCCTACAGTACCTGAGGAGAGGAATGCTGAACCAGCGAGAGAGTGGGAACACAGGCCCTCAACAGTGAAACAGACAGTTGCAGTGCCAGTCCCTGATACGCTACCAGCACAGCCTCTTGTTGAAAAGCGGCTGGAGGAGACAACAACAGTTAAAGACCTGCCTGCTGAGGAGATTAACTTGCCTGCTGAAAATTTGCCTGATGATCGTCCACCAAGTGCCTTTCCTTCATATACTGATGCTGCTGAACCTGAGGAATCAGCCTACCAGCTGCCACAAAGAGAGAGACACCCTCCAAGACGTATCACCTATGATCAGCTTGGTATCCCTTCCTGCTACAGTATACAGCCACAGCCACAGTTGTTCCCTGTCTACTCTGCACCAGGACTGGTTCCATGGCTGTCATCACTACAGCAATGTTACTTTCAGCCACCTTACATGTATGGGCTTCAGCAAACATGAGGCTACAGAGTTGACATGTTTGACCATGGACTACTGTCAGATTTCACAGACTGTCAAAAGAGACCATTTGCAGACTATGCATATAGATCATTAAAATTGATGGACTGTTGATCAATAGTATGAGAAATACTGCTTATGTTATATAGCTGGTCAACAGATATGGACTGTGAATATAACTTGTTAGTTATATTTGAACTGTGACCCTTGACCTCTGCTCAAGTACTACCTTACAGAAGAGGATTTTCTAGGTCCAGTGCATACGAACTGTTGAAGAAGACAATGTTGGTAATGTTGGGACAACATTTATTTTGTCGGGGAGAGTGTGACAGGTTAAAGGACATATTCATAGCCTGTTATACATTGAAAAGTATTAGTAAGTTCATAGTATGTGAGGATCTTAAAACATCTAAGGTTAAAAAGATGCATTCAGTATTAGTTGATAGAGATTGATAACATTCATATAATTGTGTTAAAGTTCAAATCTGTCAAAGGGTACGAGTTGTGAGAGTAATGTGTAAACGTTATATTGATTACTTTATTTTGTGGTGCCTAAAAGTGTTAATCTGTGATCTACGAAATGCTCTTAATCTATGAGCCGGAGATCGATTGCTCTGGTCTCCACCCATATTCCTGGGGAAATTCGCGGTCTTTTCTCATTGAACTAAATGTTGACTTGAGAATACAACACCGTATCACTCTCGTGATTATTTCTCCCCTGTTTTCAGGTACTTTATTGATGATAAAAATAGTAATTTAAATGTTATAACTAGCGAACATGTCAAGAGTGTTTAAGGTGTGTTTTAGTAACGTCTTGAGGAAGTTAGAGTTAAGTTTGAAGAGTGTAATATTAGCCCTGCTCGGTTGAAGTGAAGGATAGCATCGTACTGAGAGTAGCTGCCATTTTATGTCGATTGTGAATGAACATGCGTGTTGTTAATAAGATATTTTGCTGTGTTATTTGTATAATGGGTTTTCTGTTATGTAATGTGTTACTTTTGTGAAATGATTGAACTAAATGTTGACTTGAGAATACAACACAGGTATCACTCTCGTGATTATTTCTCCCCTGTTTTCAGGGGCGTAACAAAAGCAGTAGAGGAAAATGTTTATTTTTTCTTCATTTAATTAATTAAAGAATAATATTACGTAAAGAAGTACGAAGGAAACCATGTGTTGATTGATTAGTTCCAAAAAAAAATATATGAGTGAGAAGTCAGAACATCGACTACACAACGTATTATTAATTTTTACTCAGATAAACATATGTTACATGATCCTTTTTTCAACCAGCTCCTGTATTCTCTGACATGGTGGAATAATACTGATGGAACATTCATGAGGTAGTGACTGTTTTAATACTGATGGAACATTCATGAGGTAGTGACTGTTTTAATACTGATGGGAACATTCATGAGGTAGTGACTGTTTTTAACATTTACATTACATTTAAGTCATTTAGCAGACGCTCTTATCCAGAGCGACTTACAAATTGGTGCTTTCACCTTATGACATCCAGTGGAACAGCCACTTTACAATAGTGCATCTAGGTCTTTTAAGGGGGGTGAGAAGGATTACTTTATCCTATCCTAGGTATTCCTTAAAGAGGTGGGGTTTCAGGTGTCTCCGGAAGGTGGTGATTGACTCCGCTGTCCTGGCGTCGTGAGGGAGTTTGTTCCACCATTGGGGGGCCAGAGCAGCGAACAGTTTTGACTGGGCTGAGCGGGAACTGTACTTCCTCAGTGGTAGGGAGGCGAGCAGGCCAGAGGTGGATGAACGCAGTGCCCTTGTTTGGGTGTAGGGCCTGATCAGAGCCTGGAGGTACTGAGGTGCCGTTCCCCTCACAGCTCCGTAGGCAAGCACCATGGTCTTGTAGCGGATGCGAGCTTCAACTGGAAGCCAGTGGAGAGAGCGGAGGAGCGGGGTGACGTGAGAGAACTTGGGAAGGTTGAACACCAGACGGGCTGCGGCGTTCTGGATGAGTTGTAGGGGTTTAATGGCACAGGCAGGGAGCCCAGCCAACAGCGAGTTGCAGTAATCCAGAAGGGAGATGACAAGTGCCTGGATTAGGACCTGCGCCGCTTCCTGTGTGAGGCAGGGTCTGTACTCTGCGGATGTTGTAGAGCATGAACCTACAGGAACGGGCCACCGCCTTGATGTTATTTGAGAACGACAGGGTGTTGTCCAGGATCACGCCAAGGTTCTTAGCGCTCTGGGACGAGGACACAATGGAGTTGTCAACCGTGATGGCGAGATCATGGAACGGGCAGTCCTTCCCCGGGAGGAAGAGCAGCTCCGTCTTGCCGAGGTTCAGCTTGAGGTGATGGTCCGTCATCCACACTGATATTTCTGCCAGACATGCAGAGATGCGATTCGCCACCTGGTCGTCAGAAGGGGGAAAGGAGAAGATTAATTGTGTGTCGTCTGCATAGCAATGATAGGAGAGACCATGTGAGGTTATGACAGAGCCAAGTGACTTGGTGTATAGCGAGAATAGGAGAGGGCCTAGAACAGAGCCCTGGGGGACACCAGTGGTGAGAGCACGTGGTGAGGAGACGGATTCTCGCCACGCCACCTGGTAGGAGCGACCTGTCAGGTAGGACGCAATCCAAGCGTGGGCCGCGCCGGACATGCCCAACTCGGAGAGGGTGGAGAGGAGGATCTGATGGTTCACAGTATCGAAGGCAGCCGATAGGTCTAGAAGGATGAGAGCAGAGGAGAGAGAGTTAGCTTTAGCAGTGCGGAGCGCCTCCGTGATACAGAGAAGAGCAGTCTCAGTTGAATGACTAGTCTTGAAACCTGACTGATTTGGATCAAGAAGGTCATTCTGAGAGAGATAGCGGGAGAGCTGGCCAAGGACGGCACGTTCAAGAGTTTTGGAGAGAAAAGAAAGAAGGGATACTGGTCTGTAGTTGTTGACATCGTAGGGATCGAGTGTAGGTTTTTTCAGAAGGGGTGCAACTCTCGCTCTCTTGAAGACGGGAGGGACGTAGCCAGCGGTCAGGGATGAGTTGATGAGCGAGGTGAGGTAAGGGAGAAGGTCACCGGAGATGGTCTGGAGAAGAGAGGAGGGGATAGGGTCAAGCGGGCAGGTTGTTGGGCGGCCGGCCGTCACAAGACGCGAGATGTCATCTGGAGAGAGAGGGGAGAAAGAGGTCAGAGCACAGGGTAGGGCAGTGTGAGCAGAACCAGCGGTGTCGTTTGACTTAGCAAACGAGGATCGGATGTCGTCGACCTTCTTTTCAAAATGGTTGACGAAGTCATCTGCAGAGAGGGAGGAGGGGGAGGGGGAGGAGGATTCAAGAGGGAGGAGAAGGTGGCAAAGAGCTTCCTAGGGTTAGAGGCAGATGCTTGGAATTTAGAGTGGTAGAAAGTGGCTTTAGCAGCAGAGACAGAGGAGGAAAATGTAGAGAGGAGGGAGTGAAAGGATGCCAGGTCCGCAGGGAGGCGAGTTTTCCTCCATTTCCGCTCGGCTGCCCGGAGCCCTGTTCTGTGAGCTCGCAATGAGTCGTCGAGCCACGGAGCGAGAGGGGAGGACCGAGCCGGCCTGGAGGATAGGGGACATAGAGAGTCAAAGGATGCAGAAAGGGAGGAGAGGAGGGTTGAGGAGGCAGAATCAGGAGATAGGTTGGAGAAGGTTTGAGCAGAGGGAAGAGATGATAGGATGGAAGAGGAGAGAGTAGCGGGGGAGAGAGAGCGAAGGTTGGGACGGCGCGATACCATCCGAGTAGGGGCAGTGTGGGAAGTGTTGGATGAGAGCGAGAGGGAAAAGGATACAAGGTAGTGGTCGGAGACTTGGAGGGAGTTGCAATGAGGTTAGTGGAGGAACAGCATCTAGTAAAGATGAGGTCGAGCGTATTGCCTGCCTTGTGAGTAGGGGGAAGGTGAGAGGGTGAGGTCAAAAGAGGAGAGGAGTGGAAAGAAGGAGGCAGAGAGGAATGAGTCAAAGGTAGACGTGGGGAGGTTAAAGTCGCCCAGAACTGTGAGAGGTGAGCCGTCCTCAGGAAAGGAGCTTATCAAGGCATCAAGCTCATTGATGAACTCTCCGAGGGAACCTGGAGGGCGATAAATGATAAGGATGTTAAGCTTGAAAGGGCTGGTAACTGTGACAGCATGGAATTCAAAGGAGGCGATAGACAGATGGGTAAGGGGAGAAAGAGAGAATGACCACTTGGGAGAGATGAGGATCCCGGTGCCACCACCCCGCTGACCAGAAGCTCTCGGGGTGTGCGAGAGCACGTGGGCGGACGAAGAGAGAGCAGTAGGAGTAGCGGTGTTGTCTGTGGTGATCCATGTTTCCGTCAGAGCCAAGAAGTCGAGGGACTGGAGGGAGGCATAGGCTGAGATGAACTCTGCCTTGTTGGCCGCAGATCGGCAGTTCCAGAGGCTACCGGAGACCTGGAACTCCACGTGGGTCTGGCGCGCTGGGACCACCAGATTAGGGTGGCTGCGGCCATGCGGTGTGGAGCGTTTGTATGGTCTGTGCAGAGAGGAGAGAACAGGGATAGACAGACACATAGTTGACAGGCTAGAGAAGAGGCTACGCTAATGCAGAGGAGATTGGAATGACAAGTGGACTACACGTCTCGAATGTTCAGAAAGTTAAGCTTACGTAGCAAGAATCTAATTGACTAAAATGATTAAAATGATACAGTACTGCTGAGGTAGGCTAGCTGCGTTGTTGACACTACCCTAATCAAGTCGTTCCGTTGAGTGTGAAGTTTCTACAATGCTGCTTTTCGGGGGCTAGCTGGCTAGCTAGCAGTGTTGGTTACGTTACGTTGCGTTAGGAGAACGACAATAGCTGGCTAGCTAACCTAGAAAATCGCTCTAGACTACACAATTATCTTTGAAACAATACTGATGGAACATTCATGCGGTAGTGAGTGTTTTAATAATACTGATGGAACATTCATGAGGTGACTGTTTTAATACTGATGGGAACATACATGAGGTAGTGACTGTTTTTAACAATACTGATGGAACATTCATGCGGTAGTGAATGTTTTAATACTGATGGGAACATTCATGAGGTAGTGACTGTTTTAATAATACTGATGGAACATTCATGAGGTAGTGAGTGTTTTAATACTGATGGGAACATTCATGAGGTAGTGACTGTTTTAATAATACTGATGGAACATTCATGAGGTAGTGACTGTTTTAATACTGATGGGTTCATTCATGAGGTAGTGACTGTTTTAATACTGATGGAACATTCATGAGGTAGTGACTGTTTTAATACTGATGGAACATTCATGAGGTAGTGACTGTTTTAATACTGATGGAACATTCATGAGGTAGTGACTGTTTTAATAATACTGATGGAACATTCATGAGGTAGTGACTGTTTTAATAATACTGATGGAACATTCATGAGGTAGTGAGTGTTTTAATACTGATGGGAACATTCATGAGGTAGTGACTGTTTTAATAATACTGATGGAACATTCATGAGGTAGTGACTGTTTTAATACTGATGGGTTCATTCATGAGGTAGTGACTGTTTTAATACTGATGGAACATTCATGAGGTAGTGACTGTTTTAATACTGATGGAACATTCATGAGGTAGTGACTGTTTTAATAATACTGATGGAACATTCATGAGGTAGTGACTGTTTTAATAATACTGATGGAACATTCATGAGGTAGTGACTGTTTTAATAATACTGATGGAACATTCATGAGGTAGTGACTGTTTTAATAATACTGATGGAACATTCATGAGGTAGTGACTGTTTTAATAATACTGATGGAACATTCATGAGGTAGTGAATGTTTTAATAATACTGATGGAACATTCATGAGGTAGTGACTGTTTTAATAATACTGATGGAACATTCATGAGGTAGTGACTGTTTTAATAATACTGATGGAACATTCATGAGGTAGTGACTGTTTTAATAATACTGATGGAACATTCATGAGGTAGTGACTGTTTTAATAATACTGATGGAACATTCATGAGGTAGTGACTGTTTTAATAATACTGATGGAATATTCATGAGGTAGTGACTGTTTTTAATGTCAACAGTTTTTATGACTAGTACTGTAGTGGCTAAAGGTTCCTAGATTTAAAATAAATAAAAGCCAAAGAAATTCTAATCTAATTTTATTGGTCACATTCACATGTTTAGCAGATATTTATTGTGAGTGTAGCGAAAATGCTTGTGCTTCTAGTTCCGACAGTGCAGCAACATCTAACAAGTAATATCTAACAATTCCACAACAACTACCCAATACACCCAAATCTAAGTAAAGGAATGGAATAAGAATATATAAACTTATTTTTACCTTTATTTAACTTGGCAAGTTAAGGTTCACTGCCTTGTTCAGAGGCAGAATGACACATTTTTACCTTGTCAGCTCGATTATTCGATCTTGCAACCTTTCGGTTACTAGTCCAACGCTCTAACCACTAGGCTACCTGCCGCCCACTTACACCTGGGTTACTAGTCCAACGCTCTAACCACTAGGCTACCTGCCGCCCATAAATATATGGATGAGACAGAGCGGCATGGGCAAGATGCAATAGATGGTATAAAATACAGTATGAGGTGAGTAATGCAAGATATGTCAACATTATTAAAGAGTACCTAGGGTTAGAACCAAGGTACAGGACTATTAGCAGTACCTAGGGTTAGAACCAAGGTACAGGACTATTAGCAGTACCTAGGGTTAGAACCAAGGTACTGGACTATTAGCAGTACCTAGGGTTAGAACCAAGGTACTCGCTTATTAGCAATACCTAGGGTTAGAACCAAGGTACTGGCTTATTAGCAATACCTAGGGTTAGAACCAAGGTACAGGCTTATTAGCAATACCTAGGGTTAGAACCAAGTGTAACAGTATAATTTTATAAACCTTCCCCTCGCCCATACCCGGGCGCGAACCAGGGACCTTCTGCACACATCAACAACAGTCACCCACGAATCGTTACCCATCGCGCCACAAAAGCCGCGGCTCTTGCAGAGCAAGGGAACTACTACTTCAAGGTCTCAGAGCAAGTGACGTAACCGATTGAAACGCTATTTAGCGCACACCGCTAACTAAGCTAGCCGTTTCACATCCGTTACACAAGGTACAGGCTTATTAGCAATATATAGGGTTAGAAGCAAGGTACTGGCTTATTAGCAATACCTAGGTTTAGAACCAAGGTACTCGCGTATTAGCAATTGGCCACTTCCCCAATCTTCTCGTGCAAACGCAGGGAGACAAAGATGTTCCCAACCACGTAGATGTCACCCAGAAGCTGATGGCTTCAAGCTTAATTCAACGGCCCATGTCTAATAGTTCACAGTGCACTTTTTTTTGCGTATGCAACCACTTTCGTTCTTCAGTAATGTTAGAAAGAAGTGAACCAAGGTACTCGCTTATTAGCAATAGAAAGAAGTGTGCAATTCATTCATGGTTCTTCGTCTCATTTAATGTATTTAATGTACATTTTATTGAACAACGCGTTTGCTAAGTCGTAGACGAATATGTTTGTTACTTCGCTGTACCACAGCGCCCGATAAAGGACGATATCCATCCGGACCTTTTGGCCACCGAGGAGATTAGTGCCACTGGACCTTCTGAAATAGTAGTGGAGTACCCCTGGTGTAGAGAATCATTGTACCATCAAAACCGTTGTTAAATATATCTTCCATAACCAAAAATATTGTATTTTCAGATGTTTGAAACTGGTGTACAAAACCCGAAAGTAAAAAGAAACAAAAAACTTCAGAACAGGAAGCAAAGAAATAGCGCACACAGAACAGATATACCGCTTTTTCGACTTGCTTTTGACGAGAATGTAAGATCCATAACTCATATTTCTATGTGAATTTGGTCGCCCATAAAGTTACATTGTAGCTTTAAACCAACATATTCAATTTGTTTTAAAATATAAAAAAATAACAAACTGTATTTTTGATTACATTCTGTACAATGTGGCATGAACAAAAACACACTCTCAGTGGTAAGGCTTCTCTCCTGTGTGTGCTCTCTCATGTCGTTTCATGCTCCCAACCTGGGTAAAACTCTTGCCACACTGAGAGCATGGGTAGGGCTTTTCTCTTGTGTGTATCCTCTCATGTTTTTTCAGGCACCCTAACTCGGTAAATCTCTTTCCACACAGAGCATTGGAAAGGCTTCTCTCTTCTGTGTGTTCTTTGATGAAGTTTTAGGTTTTTGGAAAGGCTTCTCCGCTGAATGTGTTCTTTTTTCATGGTCTTTCTTGTTCCCTGACTGGGTAAAATCCTTTCCACACTGAGAGCAGTTGCAAGGCTTCTCTGCCGTGTGTGTCCTCTCGTGTTCTTTCAGGTTCCCTAACCGGGTGAATCTTTTTCCACACTGGGAAGGTCTTAATTGTTTTGCCGTCTCTGATTCCCCTGAACGACTCTTCCCACTGTCGAAGTGAGAGTCTGGTCTCTCTCCTGTCAAAGACAAACAGAGTATTTGGTTAAACAGAGAGACCCGAATAAAATATTCACATTATATAACTGTCTATGAGGTTTAATCCAGACTAGATCCCTCTTTATAAAATGGTAAATTTGGATCCTGGGTGCAGATTGGTTGATAGCTGTTGGTTACTCATGTTAACCGACGCGTAATGCCCGAGGCGCTTCCACATGTCTAAAAAGGGGTATTATTCATAATACTACGCGGGTAATGGACAGCACAACCACCGTCCCACAGCTCAGCCAGACAATACATAACAACTCAATCTTCACTGTCAAAAACATCTAGACATTATTACCACATGCTTCTATAGTCTAACATTTAGTTTGCAACAGAGGGGATTTATATAAACCTTGCTACAGGATCTGCCTCTCAGGCCTCTGCAACAATGTTGCAATTTTAGAAATAATATAATAATAACAATTTGACAAATGCAACAAGGCCCTCAACCCTGTGGATCACTATGAATAACACTCTTAACGGCCGTTTCCTGGCACTCCTCTCCACATCACGCCTAACCCGTTACCCACGTCACACTAAACCCCATACCCACGTCACACCTCACGCTAAACCCCATACCCACCTCACGCTAAACCCCATACCCACCTCACGCTAAACCCCATACCCACCTCACGCTAAACCCCTTACCCACCTCACGCTAAACCCCTTACCCACCTCACGCTAAACCCCTTACCCACCTCACGCTAAACCCCTTACCCACCTCACGCTAAACCCCTTACCCACCTCACGCTAAACCCCTTACCCACCTCACGCTAAACCCCTTACCCACCTCACGCTAAACCCCTTACCCACCTCACGCTAAACCCCTTACCCATGTCACCCGTAACCCCTTACACTCCTGGGAATTGGCCTATTTGGACAGGGCTAAACTGAAAAGTTTCTTACATAAGAAATATAGAATGCATAACCATGGTAGCAATTAAAAGAGAACAGTTTGGAGATTATGGGGGAAATTATTAAAGATGACTAAAGATGAGGACAACAATTCACTTGACTGGAATTTTCACCGTGCATTTTACATTTACTGTACTTTTCGCTGCCTTTGTTAATAACAAAATCTGAATATGGGATAGGTACAAGACAAAACAAAGAAATGACAGCGTTTGAGTGAGAGGTCTAACTGGTGTCTCCAAGTGCCCACACACCTCTGTGTGCACAGTTCCTAAGTCATTTCAATGCACTTTTATGACTCAAAGAAGAGTATTCAACTATAAGGTACTTTTTTTTCTTTTTCTCATAGTTGTGCCATTGAGGGACTAAAGCAAGCACACTTGTAGTTGTTTTGTTTGGAACACAGCCCTGCATCCTGCCTTCACACAATTAAATGGAGGGTACACGCTACAGAGAGTAGTGCCCAAGGCCCAGGCTCAACACCTACAGTACATAACATAATTAAGTGTAGAACTGCAGTAGAATTACATTTTAAAAGCACACATTAGTTCAACAACTGCATAGTTTGCGACCCTGTTTTAAAGACAGTACTCACTGGTGTTAATCAGATATCCATTCTGCTCTTCTTCCTCCTCCAATGTGACAGTGATCTCCCCCTCCTCCTTCACTCCAAAAATGTCTTCCTCTTCCTCCAATGTGACAGTAATCTCCTCCTTCACTGAAACAGCAGTATCCTCTTTCTCTTCTTCCTCTTCTTTCATTGAAACGTCTTCTTCTTTCACTCTAACAGCCTCATCCTCGACTTCTTGTTTAACTGTGACAGCCTCTTCTTCGTTCTCCTCTTTCACCACAGCTTCTTTCCACGTCCAGCAGACCCTGTCTTCTTTAGCAGGGGGGGAATAGCTTAGTGAACTCATGGTCTGGGCTGTTAGCTAGCCTAGTGCAACTGCTAATTTAACCAGCCAGCTAAGTTACCTGACTAACAAGAACGTAAATATGGAAATAGTAGATGCGACAGAATTGTGTTTAAAACACAATGACTAATATACACCGACAATGTCTAAAGCGCTCCAATGTTTCGCTATGTTGGCTAAAAAGCTACCGAGGTGGCTGGCTAGCTAGCTGTTATTGTTATTAGAGAAGCGCCCCGTCCACTAGATTGTACGTCACTCTTGTAGCATTGCTTGAAAACACACTGCTGACGAGAAAGCGTAGCGCAGTTGGGAAAACCTTAATTCCAGACAAAATGCGTATTCTTCATCTATTTCATTAAATAATAATATTTTATGGAAACGTACATACAGACGCATGTGTTGTTTCTATACGTGAGAATTTAAAACAAACCAATCTACTACACATCTGTAGTATAGTCCAACAAACATATTTAGTCAAACAAATAGATATCACAGTAAGAAACTAGGTTTACACTGGTCCTACATGGTGTAACAATACATAGATGTACAGTCAGGTCCACAATTATTGATAACACGGATATTAGATTTTCAGTGGGGTCTCAAATTATATTCTACGCTCATAATAATGGGGAAATTATTTTATTTTATACTAATACAATTGCTCAGATTAAGATATTTTTTCAACAATTATTATTCTTTATCTAAAAAAAGACACGAGTCAAAATTATTGGCACCCCTGTTTTCAATACCTTTCAGTACCTCACCTTGCAAGAATAATGGCACTGAGCCAAAGTGTTTTATGATATTGGAGAACACATTGGAAGGAACATTAGACCATTCCTCCATATAGAATCTGATTGGAGAACACATTGGAAGGAATCTTCGGCCATTCCTCCACGCATAATCTGATTGGACAACGACTGGTGAGTCATAATTAGTGGAAGAAGAAAATTAGTGACAATAACACCTACCCAACCTCCAAGCATGTTCATATCAACACCACCTACCCAACCTCCAGGCATGTTCATATCAACACCACCTACCCAACCTCCAGGCATGTTCATATCAACACCACCTACCCAACCTCCAGGCATGTTCATGTCACCTCCTACCCAACCTCCAGGCATGTTCATATCAACACCACCTACCCAACCTCCAGGCATGTTCATATCACCACCTCCTACCCAACCTCCAGGCATGTTCATATCACCTCCTACCCAACCTCCAGGCATGTTCATGTCACCTCCTACCCAACCTCCAGGCATGTTCATATCATCTCCTACCCAACCTCCAGGCATGTTCATATCACCTCCTACCCAACCTCCAGGCATGTTCATATCACCACCTACCCAACCTCCAGGCATGTTCATGTCACCTCCTACCCAACCTCCAGGCATGTTCATATCACCTCCTACCCAACCTCCAGGCATGTTCATATCACCACCTACCCAACCTCCAGGCATGTTCATATCACCACCTACCCAACCTCCAGGCATGTTCATGTCACCTCCTACCCAACCTCCAGGCATGTTCATATCACCTCCTACCCAACCTCCAGGCATGTTCATGAGGCCATTGTCATTTCAAACAATACTCCTCATTATTATGACCCTCGAGTTGCTTAGACCGAGCAGTCCCTCTAATTGGTGTTGATATGAACATTATCCCTCTAATTCATGGCGTATTAACTCTGACTTTATCGGATGACAAGTGACAGGAATACAAGTCTAGATGGGCACAATGAGACCGTGACTCCACCTAGCGACAACACAGCGTCTCTATGTCATTCAAAATGACACCGCCTGTCTCTTTGTCATGCCCAGTAGCCAGACTTGTTTGTGCTTTAGTCAACGTCTCATTTCTCACCGTGCTAAACATTCCTGAAGAATGGAAAAATATCAACAACAGCATTTCTACACTGTTAATAGAATATAATAAAATGGGTTCTGTCAAGAAAATTATTGACAATAATAATAATAATAATAATCACTAATGAAATACACTCTTACTCTTTTAAAGCAGTGTGTGTTAGTGAGTCAGTGAGTGAGTCTGTCTGAAAATTAGCCATCAAAATGCTTGCTTCTTCTGTCCTCGTTTCCTCCACTCCTCTTTTGAAAATGCATTTGTACTTCTTCTGTCCTTGGAAATGGAGGAAACTAGGGGAGAATCTCAATTTAATTTCCTTTGATTCCTCAGGTCCTCACTCCTTGCCTCTTTTTCAAAAACCCATTGGATAAGAAGGTGAAAGGGGAGGGATGTCTGACCTTCTCATACAATGGGGTTTTCCAAATCAAAATCCCATTTTATTTGTCAGATGCGCACAAATACAACAGTTTTTTTAAAATTGTGAAATGGTTAATTACAATGCAGATTTAAAAAGAAAGAAAATGTGTGAAAAAAAGGAAATATTAATACAATACTAAAAGGAATAATGAGGCTATATACAAGGAGTACTGGTACCGGGTCAATGTGCTGAGGTACCAGGTAGTAACGAGGCTATAGACAAGGAGTACTGGTACCGGGTCAATGTGCTGAGGTACCAGGTAGTAACGAGGCTATAGACAAGGAGTACTGGTACCGGGTCAATGTGCTGAGGTACCAGGTAGTAACGAGGCTATAGACAAGGAGTACTGGTACCGGGTCAATGTGCTGAGGTACCAGGTAGTAACGAGGCTATAGACAAGGAGTACTGGTACCGG
This sequence comes from Oncorhynchus nerka, assembly GCF_034236695.1. Lineage (NCBI taxonomy): Eukaryota > Metazoa > Chordata > Actinopteri > Salmoniformes > Salmonidae > Oncorhynchus > Oncorhynchus nerka. The sequence continues at coordinate 4,127 of NW_027039426.1, read as the reverse complement.
GTCAATGTGCTGAGGTACCAGGTAGTAACGAGGCTATAGACAAGGAGTACTGGTACCGGGTCAATGTGCTGAGGTACCAGGTAGTAACGAGGCTATAGACAAGGAGTACTGGTACCGGGTCAATGTGCTGAGGTACCAGGTAGTAACGAGGCTATAGACAAGGAGTACCGGTACCGGGTCAATGTGCTGAGGTACCAGGTAGTAACGAGGCTATAGACAAGGAGTACTGGTACCGGGTCAATGTGCTGAGGTACCAGGTAGTAACGAGGCTATATACAAGGAGTACCGGGTCAATGTGCTGAGGTACCAGGTAGTAACGAGGCTACAGACAAAGAGTACCGGTTCAATGTGCTGAGGTACCAGGTAGTAACGAGGCTATAGACAAGGAGTACCGGGTCAATGTGCTGAGGTACCAGGTAGTAACGAGGCTATATACAAGGAGTACTGGTACCGGGTCAATGTGCTGAGGTACCAGGTAGTAAAGAGGCTATATACAAGGAGTACCGGTACCGGGTCAATGTGCTGAGGTACCAGGTAGTAACGAGGCTATATACAAGGAGTACCGGGTCAATGTGCTGAGGTGCCAGGTAGTAACAAGGCTATAGACAAGGAGTACTGGTACCGGGTCAATGTGCTGAGGTACCAGGTAGTAACGAGGCTATATACAAGGAGTACCGGGTCAATGTGCTGAGGTACCAGGTAGTAACGAGGCTACAGACAAAGAGTACCGGGTCAATGTGCTGAGGTACCAGGTAGTAACGAGGCTATAGACAAAGAGTACCGGGTCAATGTGCTGAGGTACCAGGTAGTAACGAGGCTATAGACAAGGAGTACCGGGTCAATGTGCTGAGGTACAAGGTAGTAACGAGGCTATATACAAGGAGTACTGGTACCGGGTCAATGTACCAGGTAGTAACGAGGCTATATACAAGGAGTACCGGTACCGGGTCAATGTGCTGAGGTACCAGGTAGTAACGAGGCTATATACAAGGAGTACTGGTACCAGGTCAATGTGCTGAGGTACCAGGTAGTAACGAGGCTATATACAAGGAGTACTGGTACCAGGTCAATGTGCTGAGGTAACAGGTAGTAACGAGGCTATAGACAAGGAGTACTGGTACCAGGTCAATGTGCTGAGGTAACAGGTAGAGGTGATTGAGGTAATATGTACAGTCAAAAGTTTGGACACACCTACTCATTCAAGGGTTTTTTCTTTATTTTCTACTATTTTCTACATTGTAGAATAATTGTGAAGACATCAAAACTATGAAATAACACATATGGAATCATGTAGTAACCAAAAAAAAAGTGTTCATCAAATCAAAATATATTTTAGATTTTTCCAAGTAGCCACCTTTTTCCTTGATGACAGCCTTGCACACTCTTTGCATTCTCTCAACCAGCTTCACCTGGAATGCTTTTTTCAAATTCCAGGTGAATACATAAAATATTGAATGTATTTTTTTCCAGATACAAATATGTTGCATTAATCAAATCCTTTTTACAATCAGCACCCGAGTTCTCTGACATGGTGGAATAATGCTGATGTGAACATTCATGTGGTGGTCCATGTTTTTCATGTCAACATCTTATCAATGTCATCAGAACAATGTCATTTCATTTTTATACTCTTTTAACTTGATGGACTAGTACACAAATTAACTTAATGACAAAATGAAAGAGGTTTCAAGGTTAGAATCAATGGTTCCATGGGGCTCAGTTGGTAGATCGTGGTGCTTGCAACACCCGGGTTGTGAGTTTGATTCCCACGGGGGACCAGCACAAAAATGTCTGCACTCAGTACTGTAGGTCGATCTGGATTCCGCCCCAATAGATCCACAGACGATGCAATCGCCATCACACTGCCTTATCCCGTCCGGACAAAAGGAATACCTACGTCAGAACGCTGTTTCATTGACTACAGCTCGGCATTCAAAACCATAGTACCCTCCGAGCTCATCACTAAGCTCGAGGCCCTGGGTCTGAACCCCGCCCTGTGTAACTAGGTCCTGGACTTCCTGACAGGCTGCCCGCAGGTGGTGAAGGTAGGAAACACCTTCACCGCTGATCCTCAACACAGGGGCCCCACAAGGGTGTGTGCTCAGCCCCCTCCTGTTCACCCATGACTGCGTGTCCATGCACACCTCTAACTCAAATCATCAAGTTTGCAGACAACACAACAGTAATAGGCCTGATTCCCAACAATGACGAGACAGCCTACAGGGAGGAAGTGAGGGCCCTGGCAGAGTGGTGCCAGGAAAATAACCTCAGGAGGCTGAAGAAATTCGGCATGACCCCTAAGACCCTCAAACTTTTACAGATGCACCATCGAGAGCATCCTGTCTGTAGCACCGCCTGGTACGGCAACTGCACTGCCCGCAACCACAGAGCTCTCTAGAGGGTGGTATGGTCTACCCAACGCATCACAGGGGGAACATTGCCTGCCCTCCAGGGCACCTACAGCACCCGATGTCACAGGAAGGCCAAAAATATCATCAACCACCCTCCCCACTGCCTGTTCACCCCGCTATCATCCAGAATGTTGATGTCAGTACAGATGCATCAAAGATGGAACTGAGAGACTTCTAAAACAGCTTCTATCTCAAGGCCATCAGACTGTTAAATAGCCATCACTAGCCGGCTACCACCCAGATACTCAACCCTGCACCTTAGAGGCTGCTGCCCTATATACATAGACATGGAATCATTGGCCACTTTAATAATGTTTACATACTGTATTCTATTCTACTGTATTTAGTCAATGCTTTACTCATCTCATATGTATATACTGTATTCTATTCTACTGTATTTAGTCAATGCTTTACTCATCTCATATGTATATACTGTATTCTATTCTACTGTATTTAGTCAATGCTTTACTCATCTCATATGTATATACTGTATTCTATTCTACTGTATTTAGTCAATGCTTTACTCATCTCATATGTATATACTGTATTCTATTCTACTGTATTTAGTCAATGCTTTACTCATCTCATATGTATATACTGTATTCTATTCTACTGTATTTAGTCAATGCTTTACTCATCTCATATGTATATACTGTATTCTATTCTACTGTATTTAGTCAATGCTTTACTCATCTCATATGTATATATACTGTATTCTATTCTACTGTATTTAGTCAATGCTTTACTCATCTCATATGTATATATACTGTATTCTATTCTACTGTATTTAGTCAATGCTTTACTCATCTCATATGTATTTACTGTATTCTATTCTACTGTATTTAGTCAATGCTTTACTCATCTCATATGTATATACTGTATTCTATTCTACTGTATTTAGTCAATGCTTTACTCATCTCATATGTATTTACTGTATTCTATTCTACTGTATTTAGTCAATGCTTTACTCATCTCATATGTATATACTGTATTCTATTCTACTGTATTTAGTCAATGCTTTACTCATCTCATATGTATTTACTGTATTATATTCTACTGTATTTAGTCAATGCTTTACTTCTATATGTATATACTGTATTTATTCTATCTGTATTATACTGTATTCAATGCTTTACTCATCTCATATGTATATACTGTATTCTATTCTACTGTATTTAGTCAATGCTTTACTCATCTCATATGTATATACTGTATTCTATTCTACTGTATTTAGTCAATGCTTTACTCATCTCATATGTATATACTGTATTCTATTCTACTGTATTTAGTCAATGCTTTACTCATCTCATATGTATATATACTGTATTCTATTCTACTGTATTTAGTCAATGCTTTACTCATCTCATATGTATATACTGTATTCTATTCTACTGTATTTAGTCAATGCTTTACTCATCTCATATGTATTTACTGTATTCTATTCTACTGTATTTAGTCAATGCTTTACTCATCTCATATGTATATACTGTATTCTATTCTACTGTATTTAGTCAATGCTTTACTCATCTCATATGTATATACTGTATTCTATTCTACTGTATTTAGTCAATGCTTTACTCATCTCATATGTATATACTGTATTCTATTCTACTGTATTTAGTCAATGCTTTACTCATCTCATATGTATATTATTCTGTATTTAGTCAATTCTCTCATATGTATTTACTGTATTTAGTCAATGCTTTACTCATCTCA
>NW_027039425.1:0-63488 GCF_034236695.1 Oncorhynchus nerka | reverse complement strand
ACTGACAAATATAGGGAGGAAATAGGTGATGAGGAAGACAAATATAGGGGAGGTAAACAGGTGATGAGGAACTGACAAATATAGGGGAGGTAATAAACAGGTGATGAGGAACTGACAAATATAGGGGAGGTAGTGAACAGGTGATGAGTGAGTCCAGGTGAGTCCAATAATACGCTGTTGCGTGTGACGGGGAAAGGCAGGTGTGTGTACTGATGGTGGCCGAAGTGCATAATGCTCGGGAGCAGGCATGACAGTAACCTCCTTCTTTTTCATTCTGTAAGGATCAACGCAGAAGATGAGAAGCAGGTACAAGGAGTGAAGGTTTAATAACTGACGGACATGAAACAGAACAGGAACAGCGTCTGGACAGGAACACATAACAACAATGAATGCAGACACAGGGAACACCACCAGAGGAACAGACAGATATACAGGAGGTCATCAACAACGTGAAGGAGTCCAGGTGAGTCCAATGAGCACTGCTGCGCGTAATGATGGTGACAGGTGTGTGTAAAGAAGGGTAGCCTGGCGCCCTGCAGCACCAGGGAGGGGGAGCGGGAGCAGGCGTGACAGAAGGTAGCCTGGCGCCCTGCAGCACCAGGGAGGGGGAACGGAAGCAGGCGTGACAGAAGGAAGCCTGGCGCCCTGCAGCACCAGGGAGGGGGACCGGGAGCAGGCGTGACAGAAGGAAGCCTGGCGCCCTGCAACACCAGGGAGGGGGAACGGAAGCAGGCGTGACAGAAGGAAGCCTGGCGCCCTGCAGCACCAGGGAGGGGGAACGGAAGCAGGCGTGACAGAAGGAAGCCTGGCGCCCTGCAGCACCAGGGAGGGGGAGCGGGAGCAGGCGTGACAGAAGGTAGCCTGGCGCCCTGCAGCACCAGGGAGGGGGAGCGGAAGCAGGCGTGACAGAAGTTAGCCTGGCGCCCTGCAGCACCAGGGGGGGGAGCGGAAGCAGGCGTGACAGAAGGTAGCCTGGCGCCCTGCAGCACCAGGGAGGGGAGCGGGAGCAGGCGTGACAGAAGGAAGCCTGGCGCCCTGCAGCACCAGGGAGGGGGAACGGAGCAGGAGTGACAGAAGGAAGCCTGGTGCCCTGCAGCACCAGGGAGGGGAGCGGGAGCAGGCGTGACAGAAGGAAGCCTGGCGCCCTGCAGCAGCAGGGAGGGGGAACAGGAGCAGGCGTGACAGAAGGAAGCCGGCGCCCTGCAGCACCAGGGAGGGGAACGGAAGCAGGCGAGACAGAAGGAAGCCTGGCGCCTGCAGCACCAGGGAGGGGGAACAAAAGCAGGCGAGACAGAAGGAAGCCTGGCGCCCTGCAGCACCAGGGAGGGGAACGGAAGCAGGCGAGACAGAAGGAAGCCTGGCGCCCTGCAACACCAGGGAGGGGAACGGAAGCAGGCGTGACAGAAGGAATCCTGGCGCCCTGCAACACCAGGGAGGGGAACGGAAGCAGGCGTGACAGAAGGAAGCCTGGCGCCCTGCAGCACCAGGGAGGGGAGCGGGCGCAGGCGTGACAGAAGGGTAGCCTGGCGCCCTGCAGCACCTTGGAGGGGAGCGGAAGCAGGCGAGACAGAAGGAGCCTGGCGCCTGCAGCACCAGGGAGGGGAGCGGGAGCAGGCGTGACAGAAGGAAGCCTGGCGCCCTGCAGCACCAGGGAGGGGGAGCGGGAGCAGGCGTGACAGAAGGAAGCCTGGCGCCCTGCAGCACCAGGGAGGGGGAGCGGGAGCAGGCGTGACAGAAGGAAGCCTGGCGCCCTGCAGCACCAGGGAGGGGGAACGGAGCAGGCGTGACAGAAGGAAGCCTGGCGCCCTGCAGCACCAGGGAGGGGAGCGGGAGCAGGCGTGACAGAAGGAAGCCTGGCGCCCTGCAGCAGCAGGGAGGGGGAACGGGAGCAGGCGTGACAGAAGGAAGCCCGGCGCCCTGCAGCACCAGGGAGGGGGAACGGAAGCCTGGCGCCCTGCAGCACCAGGGAGGGGGAACGGAAGCAGGCGAGACAGAAGGAAGCCTGGCGCCCTGCAACACCAGGGAGGGGGAACGGAAGCAGGCGTGACAGAAGGAAGCCTGGCGCCCTGCAACACCAGGGAGGGGAACGGAAGCAGGCGTGACAGAAGGAAGCCTGGCACCCTGCAGCACCAGGGAGGGGGAACGGGAGCAGGCGTGACAGAAGGTAGCCTGGCGCTCTGCAGCACCAGGGAGGGGGAACGGAAGCAGGCGTTACAGAAGGAAGCCTGGCGCCCTGCAGCACCAGGGAGGGGGAGCGGGAGCAGGCGTGACAGAAGGGTAGCCTGGCGCCCTGCAGCACCTTGGAGGGGGAGCGGAAGCAGGCGAGACAGAAGGAAGCCTGGCGCCCTGCAGCACCAGGGAGGGGGAGCGGGAGCAGGCGTGACAGAAGGAAGCCTGGCGCCCTGCAGTCACCAGGGAGGGGGAGCGGGAGCAGGCGTGACAGAAGGAAGCCTGGCGCCCTGCAGCACCAGGGAGGGAGCGGGAGCAGGCGTGACAGAGGAAGCCTGGCGCCCTGCAGCACCAGGGAGGGGAACGGGAGCAGGCGTGACAGAAGGAAGCCTGGCGCCCTGCAGCACCAGGGAGGGGAGCGGGAGCAGGCGTGACAGAAGGAAGCCTGGTGCCCTGCAGCACCAGGGAGGGGGAACGGGAGCAGGCGTGACAGAAGGAAGCCTGAGCCCTGCAGCACCAGGGAGGGGGAACGGAAGCAGGCGTGACAGAAGGAAGCCTGGCGCCCTGCAACACCAGGGGGGGAACGGAAGCAGGCGTGACAGAAGGAAGCCTGGCGCCCTGCAACACCAGGGAGGGGAACGGAAGCAGGCGTGACAGAAGGAAGCCTGGCGCCCTGCAGCACCAGGGAGGGGGAACGGAAGCAGGCGTGACAGAAGGAAGCCTGGCGCCCTGCAACACCAGGGAGGGGGAACGGAAGCAGGCGTGACAGAAGGAAGCCTGGCGCCCTGCAGCACCAGGGAGGGGAACGGGAGCAGGCGTGACAGAAGGAAGCCTGGAGCCCTGCAGCACCAGGGAGGGGGAACGGAAGCAGGCGTGACAGAAGGAAGCCTGGCGCCCTGCAACACCAGGGAGGGGAACGGAAGCAGGCGTGACAGAAGGAAGCCTGGCGCCCTGCAGCACCAGGGAGGGGGAACGGAAGCAGGCGTGACAGAAGGAAGCCTGGCGCCCTGCAGCACCAGGGAGGGGGAACGGAAGCAGGCGTGACAGAAGGAAGCCTGGCGCCCTGCAACACCAGGGAGGGGGAACGGAAGCAGGCGTGACAGAAGGAAGCCTGGCGCCCTGCAACACCATAGAGGAGGTAATAAACAGGTGATGAGGAACTGACAAATATAGGGGAGGAAATAAACAGGTGATGAGGAACTGACACATATAGGGGAGGAAATAAACAGGTGATGAGGAACTGACAAATATAGGGGAGGTAGTGAACAGGTGATGAGGAACTGACAAATATAGGGGAGGTAGTGAACAGGTGATGAGGAACTGACAAATATAGGGGGGTAGTGAACAGGTGATGAGGAACTGACAAATATAGAGGAGGTAGTGAACAGGTGATGAGGAACTGACTAATATAGAGGAGGAAATAAACAGGTGATGAGGAACTGACAAATATAGAGGAGGTAGTGAACAGGTGATGAGGAACTGACAAATATAGGGGAGGAAATAAACAGGTGATGAGGAACTGACAAATATAGAGGAGGAAATAAACAGGTGATGAGGAACTGACAAATATAGAGGAGGTAGTGAACAGGTGATGAGGAACTGACAAATATAGGGGAGGAAATAAACAGGTGATGAGGAACTGACAAATATAGGGGAGGTAGTGAACAGGTGATGAGGAACTGACAAATATAGGGGAGGTAATAAACAGGTGACGAGGAACTGACTAATATAGAGGAGGAAATAAACAGGTGATGAGGAACTGACAAATATAGAGGAGGTAGTGAACAGGTGATGAGGAACTGACAAATATAGGGGAGGAAATAAACAGGTGATGAGGAACTGACAAATATAGAGGAGGAAATAAACAGGTGATGAGGAACTGACTAATATAGAGGAGGAAATAAACAGGTGATGAGGAACTGACAAATATAGAGGAGGTAGTGAACAGGTGATGAGGAACTGACAAATATAGGGGAGGAAATAAACAGGTGATGAGGAACTGACAAATATAGGGGAGGTAGTGAACAGGTGATGAGGAACTGACAAATATAGGGGAGGAAATAAACAGGTGATGAGGAACTGACAAATATAGGGGAGGAAATAAACAGGTGATGAGGAACTGACAAATATAGGGGAGGTAGTGAACAGGTGATGAGGAACTGACAAATATAGGGGAGGAAATAAACAGGTGATGAGGAACTGACAAATATAGGGGAGGAAATAAACAGGTGATGAGGAACTGACAAATATAGAGGAGGTAGTGAACAGGTGATGAGGAACTGACAAATATAGGGGAGGAAATAAACAGGTGATGAGGAACTGACAAATATAGGGGAGGTAATAAACAGGTGATGAGGAACTGACAAATATAGGGGAGGTAGTGAACAGGTGATGAGGAACTGACAAATATAGGGGAGGAAATAAACAGGTGATGAGGAACTGACAAATATAGGGGAGGAAATAAACAGGTGATGAGGAACTGACAAATATAGGGGAGGTAATAAACAGGTGATGAGGAACTGACAAATATAGGGAGGTAATAAACAGGTGATGAGGAACTGACAAATATAGGGAGGAAATAAACAGGTGATGAGGAACTGACAAATATAGGGGAGGAAATAAACAGGTGATGAGGAACTGACAAATATAGGGGAGGAAATAAACAGGTGATGAGGAACTGACAAATATAGGGGAGGAAATAAACAGGTGATGAGGAGGACAAATATAGGGGAGGAAATAAACAGGTGATGAAATGACAAATAGGGGAGGTAATAAACAGGTGATGAGGAACTGACAAATATAGGGGAGGAAATAAACAGGTGATGAGGAACTGACAAAATAGGGGAGGTAATAAACAGGTGATGAGGAACTGACAAATATAGGGGAGGAAATAACAGGTGAACAGGTGATGAGGAACTGACAAATATAGGGAGGAAATAAACAGGTGATGAGGAACTGACAAATATAGGGGAGGTAATAAACAGGTGATGAGGAACTGACAAATATAGGGGAGGTAATGAACAGGTGATGAGGAACTGACAAATATAGGGAGGAAATAAACAGGTGATGAGGAACTGACAAATATAGGGAGGAAATAAACAGGTGATGAGGAACTGACAAATATAGGGGAGGAAATAAACAGGTGATGAGGAACTGACAAATATAGGGGAGGTAGTGAACAGGTGATGAGGAACTGACAAATATAGGGGAGGAAATAAACAGGTGATGAGGAACTGACAAATATAGGGGAGGTAGTGAACAGGTGATGAGGAACTGAGGGAACAGGTGATGAGGAACTGACAAATATAGGGGAGGTAGTGAACAGGTGATGAGGAACTGACAAATATAGAGGAGGAAATAAACAGGTGATGAGGAACTGACAAATATAGGGGAGGTAGTGAACAGGTGATGAGGAACTGACAAATATAGAGGAGGTAGTGAACAGGTGATGAGGAACTGACAAATATAGGGGAGGTAGTGAACAGGTGATGAGGAACTGACAAATATAGAGGAGGAAATAAACAGGTGATGAGGAACTGACAAATATAGAGGAGGTAGTGAACAGGTGATGAGGAAAAAAAAAAAAAATCAAATTTTATTTGTCACATACACATGGTTAGCAGATGTTAATGCGAGTGTAGCGAAATGCTTGTGCTTCTAGTTCCGACAATGCAGTGATAACCAACAAGTAATCTAACTAACAATTCCAAAACTACTGTCTTATACACAGTGTAAGGGGATAAGGAATATGTACATAAGGATATATGAATGAGTGATGGTACAGAGCAGCATACAGTAGATGGTATCGAGTACAGTATATACATATGAGATGAGTATGTAGACAAAGTAAACAAAGTGGCATAGTTAAAGTGGCTAGTGACATAAGAATGCAGTCGATGATCTAGAGTACAGTATATACATATGCATATGAGATGAATAGTGTAGGGTAAGTAACATTATATAAGGTAGCATTGTTTAAAGTGGCTAGTGATATATTTACATCATTTCCCATCAATTCCCATTATTAAAGTGGCTGGAGTTGGGTCAGTGTCAATGACAGTGTGTTGGCAGCAACCACTCAATGTTAGTGATTGCTGTTTAACAGTCTGATGGCCTTGAGATAGAAGCTGTTTTTCAGTCTCTCGGTCCCAGCTTTGATGCACCTGTACTGACCTCGCCTTCTGGATGATAGTGGGGTGAACAGGCAGTGGTTTGGGTGGTTGATGTCCTTGATGATCTTTATGGCCTTCCTGTAACATCGGGTGGTGTAGGTGTCCTGGAGGGCAGGTAGTTTGCCCCCGGTGATGCGTTGTGCAGACCTCACTACCCTCTGGAGAGCCTTACGGTTGAGGGCGGAGCAGTTGCCGTACCAGGCGGTGATACAGCCCGCCAGGATGCTCTCGATTGTGCATCTGTAGAAGTTTGTGAGTGCTTTTGGTGACAAGCCGAATTTCTTCAGCCTCCTGAGGTTGAAGAGGCGCTGCTGCGCCTTCTTCAACGCTGTCAGTGTGAGTGGACCAATTCAGTTTGTCTGTGATGTGTATGCCGAGGAACTTAAAACTTGCTACCCTCTCCACTACTGATCCATCGATGTGGATAGGGGGGTGTTCCCACTGCTGTTTCCTGAAGTCCACAATCATCTCCTTAGTTTTGTTGACGTTGAGTGTGAGGTTATTTTCCTGACACCACACTCCGAGGGCCCTCACCTCCTCCCTGTAGGCCGTCTCGTCGTTGTTGGTAATCAAGCCTACCACTGTTGTGTCGTCCGCAAACTTGATGATTGAGTTGGAGGCGTGCATGGCCACGCAGTCGTGGGTGAACAGGGAGTACAGGAGAGGGCTCAGAACGCACCCTTGTGGGGCCCCGTGTTGAGGATCAGCGGGGAGGAGATGTTGTTGCCTACCCTCACCACCTGTGGGCGGCCCGTCAGGAAGTCCAGTACCCAGTTGCACAGGGCGGGGTCGAGACCCAGGGTCTCGAGCTTGATGACGAGCTTGGAGGGTACTATGGTATTGAATGCCGAGCTGTAGTCGATGAACAGCATTCTCACATAGGTATTCCTCTTGTCCAGGTGGGTTAGGGCAGTGTGCAGTGTGGTTGAGATTGCATCGTCTGTGGACCTATTTGGGCGGTAAGCAAATTGGAGTGGGTCTAGGGTGTCAGGTAGGGTGGAGGTGATATGGTCCTTGACTAGTCTCTCAAAGCACTTCATGATGACGGAAGTGAGTGCTACGGGGGCGGTAGTCGTTTAGCTCAGTTACCTTAGCTTTCTTGGGAACAGGAACAATGGTGGCCCTCTTGAAGCATGTGGGAACAGCAGACTGGTATAGGGATTGATTGAATATGTCCGTAAACACACCGGCCAGCTGGTCTGCGCATGCTCTGAGGGCGCGGCTGGGGATGCCGTCTGGGCCTGCAGCCTTGCGAGGGTTAACACGTTTAAATGTCTTACTCACCTCGGCTGCAGTGAAGGAGAGACTGCATGTTTTCGTTGCAGGCAGTGTCAGTGGCACTGTATTGTCCTCAAAGCGGGCAAAAAAGTGATTTAGTCTGCCTGGGAGCAAGACATCCTGGTCCGTGACTGGGCTGGGTTTCTTCTTGTAGTCCGTGATTGACTGTAGACCCTGCCACATGCCTCTTGTGTCTGAGCCATTGAATTGAGATTCCACTTTGTCTCTGTACTGACGCTTAGCTTGTTTAATAGCCTTGCGGAGGGAATAGCTGCATTGTTTATATTCGGACATACTACCAGACACCTTACCATATTACCAGACATATTACCAGAACTGACAAATGTAGAGGAGGTAGTGAACAGGTGATGAGGAACTGACAAATATAGAGGAGGTAGTGAACAGGTGATGGGGAACTGACAAATATAGGGGAGGTAGTGAACAGGTGATGAGGAACTGACAAATATAGAGGAGGTAGTGAACAGGTGATGAGGAACTGACAAATATAGGGGAGGTAGTGAACAGGTGATGAGGAACTGACAAATATAGGGGAGGTAATGAACAGGTGATGAGGAACTGACAAATATAGGGGAGGTAATGAACAGGTGATGAGGAACTGACAAATATAGAGGAGGTAGTGAACAGGTGATGAGGAACTGACAAATATAGGGGAGGTAATAAACAGGTGATGAGGAACTGACAAATATAGAGGAGGTAGTGAACAGGTGATGAGGAACTGACAAATATAGGGGAGGTAATAAACAGGTGATGAGGAACTGACAAATATAGAGGAGGTAGTGAACAGGTGATGAGGAACTGACAAATATAGAGGAGGTAATGAACAGGTGATGAGGAACTGACAAATATAGGGGAGGTAATAAACAGGTGATGAGGAACTGACAAATATAGGGGAGGTAATAAACAGGTGATGAGGAACTGACAAATATAGGGGAGGTAGTGAACAGGTGATGAGTGAGTCCAGGTGAGTCCAATAATACGCTGTTGCGTGTGACGGGGAAAGGCAGGTGTGTGTACTGATGGTGGCCGAAGTGCATAATGCTCGGGAGCAGGCATGACAGTAACCTCCTTCTTTTTCATTCTGTAAGGATCAACGCAGAAGATGAGAAGCAGGTACAAGGAGTGAAGGTTTAATAACTGACGGACATGAAACAGAACAGGAACAGCGTCTGGACAGGAACACATAACAACAATGAATGCAGACACAGGGAACACCACCAGAGGAACAGACAGATATACAGGAGGTCATCAACAACGTGAAGGAGTCCAGGTGAGTCCAATGAGCGCTGCTGCGCGTAATGATGGTGACAGGTGTGTGTAAAGAAGGGTAGCCTGGCGCCCTGCAGCACCAGGGAGGGGGAGTGGGAGCAGGCGTGACAGAAGGTAGCCTGGCGCCCTGCAGCACCAGGGGGGGAGCAGGGACAGGCGTGACAGGCGTGACAGGAGGGAGGAAGCCTGGCGCCCTGCAGCACCAGGGAGGGGGAGGGGGAGCAGGCGTGACAGAAGGTAGCCTGGCGCCCTGCAGCACCAGGGAGGGGGAGCGGGAGCAGGCGTGACAGAAGGTAGCCTGGCGCCCTGCAGCACCAGGGAGGGGGAACGGAAGCAGGCGTGACAGAAGGAAGCCTGGCGCCCTGCAGCACCAGGGAGGGGGACCGGGAGCAGGCGTGACAGAAGGAAGCCTGGCGCCCTGCAGCACCAGGGAGGGGGAGCGGGAGCAGGCGTGACAGAAGGTAGCCTGGCGCCCTGCAGCACCAGGGAGGGGGAGCGGAAGCAGGCGTGACAGAAGGTAGCCTGGCACCCTGCAGCACCAGGGAGGGGGAGTGAGAGCAGGCGTGACAGAAGGTAGCCTGGCACCCTGCAGCACCAGGGAGGGGGAGTGAGAGCAGGCGTGACAGAAAGAAGCCTGGCGCCCTGCAGCACCAGGGAGGGGGAGCGGAAGCAGGCGTGACAGAAGGAAGCCTGGCGCCCTGCAGCACCAGGGAGGGGGAGCGGGAGCAGGCGTGACAGAAGGTAGCCTGGCGCCCTGCAGCACCAGGGAGGGGGAGCGGAAGCAGGCGTGACAGAAGGTAGCCTGGCGCCCTGCAGCACCAGGGAGGGAGGAGCGGGGCAGGCGTGACAGAAGGTAGCCTGGCGCCCTGCAGCACCAGGGAGGGGAGCGGGAGCAGGCTTGACAGAAGGAAGCCTGGCGCCCTGCAGCACCAGGGAGGGGAGTGGGAGCAGGCGTGACAGAAGGAAGCCTGGCGCCCTGCAGCACCAGGGAGGGGGCGGGAGCAGGCGTGACAGAAGGAAGCCTGGCGCCCTGCAGCACCAGGGAGGGGGAGCGGGAGCAGGCGTGACAGAAGGAAGCCTGGCGCCCTGCAGCACCAGGGAGGGGGAGCGGAAGCAGGCGTGACAGAAGGAAGCCTGGCGCCCTGCAGCACCAGGGAGGGGGAGCGGGAGCAGGCGACAGAAGGTAGCCTGGCGCCCTGCAGCACCAGGGAGGGGAGCGGGAGCAGGCGTGACAGAAGGAAGCCTGGCGCCCTGCAGCACCAGGGAGGGGAGTGGGAGCAGGCGTGACAGAAGGAAGCCTGGCGCCCTGCAGCACCAGGGAGGGGAGCGGGAGCAGGCGTGACAGAAGGAAGCCTGGCGCCCTGCAGCACCAGGGAGGGGAGCGGGAGCAGGTGTGACAGAAGGAGCCTGGCGCCCTGCAGCACCAGGGAGGGGAGTGGAAGCAGGCGTGACAGAAGGAAGCCTGGCGCCCTGCAGCACCAGGGAGGGGGAACGGGAAGCAGGCGTGACAGAAGGAAGCCTGGCGCCCTGCAGCACCAGGGAGGGGGAACGGAAGCAGGCGTGACAGAAGGAAGCCTGGCGCCCTGCAGCACCAGGGAGGGGGAGCGGAAGCAGGCGTGACAGAAGGTAGCCTGGCGCCCTGCAGCACCAGGGAGGGAGGGGAGCAGGCGTGACAGAAGGAAGCCTGGCGCCCTGCAGCACCAGGGGGGGACGGGAGCAGGAGTGACAGAACGAAGCCTGGCGCCCTGCAGCACCAGGGAGGGGAGCGGGAGCAGGCGTGACAGAAGGAAGCCTGGCGCCCTGCAGCACCAGGGAGGGGGAACAGGAGCAGGCGTGACAGAAGGAAGCCTGGCGCCCTGCAGCACCAGGGAGGGGAACGGAAGCAGGCGAGACAGAAGGAAGCCTGGCGCCCTGCAGCACCAGGGAGGGGGACGGAAGCAGGCGAGACAGAAGGAAGCCTGGCGCCCTGCAGCACCAGGGAGGGGGAACGGAAGCAGGCGAGACAGAAGGAAGCCTGGCGCCCTGCAACACCAGGGAGGGGGAACGGAAGCAGGCGTGACAGAAGGAAGCCTGGCGCCCTGCAGCACCAGGGAGGGGGAACGGAAGCAGGCGTGACAGAATGAAGCCTGGCGCCCTGCAGCACCAGGGAGGGGGGAAGGGAGGGAGCAGGCGTGACAGAAGGAAGCCTGGCGCCCTGCAGCACCAGGGAGGGGGAACGGAAGCAGGCGTGACAGAAGGAAGCCTGGCGCCCTGCAGCACCAGGGAGGGGGAGCGGGAGCAGGCGTGACAGAAGGGTAGCCTGGCGCCCTGCAGCACCTGGGGGGAGCGGAAGCAGGCGAGACAGAAGGAAGCCTGGCGCCCTGCAGCACCAGGGAGGGGAGCGGGAGCAGGCGTGACAGAAGGAAGTCTGGCGCCTGCAGCACCAGGGAGGGGAGCGGGAGCAGGCGTGACAGAAGGAAGCCTGGCGCCCTGCAGCACCAGGGAGGAGCGGGAGCAGGCGAGACAGAGGAGCCTGGCGCCCTGCAGCAGCAGGGAGGGGGAACGGGAGCAGGCGTGACAGAAGGAAGCCTGGCGCCCTGCAGCACCAGGGAGGAAGCCTGGCGCCCTGCAACACCAGGGAGGGGAACAGGGAAGCAGGCGTGACAGAAGGAAGCCTGGCGCCCTGCAACACCAGGGAGGGGGAACGGAAGCAGGAGTGACAGAAGGAAGCCTGGCGCCCTGCAGCACCAGGAGGGGGAAGGGAGCAGGCGTGACAGAAGGGTAGCCTGGCGCCCTGCAGCACCTTGGAGGGGGAGCGGAAGCAGGCGAGACAGAAGGAAGCCTGGCGCCCTGCAGCACCAGGGAGGGGGAGCGGGAGCAGGCGTGACAGAAGGAAGTCTGGCGCCCTGCAGCACCAGGGAGGGGGAGCGGGAGCAGGCGTGACAGAAGGAAGCCTGGCGCCCTGCAGCACCAGGGAGGGGGAGCGGGAGCAGGCGAGACAGACGGAAGCCTGGCGCCCTGCAGCAGCAGGGAGGGGGAACGGGAGCAGGCGTGACAGAAGGAAGCCCGGCGCCCTGCAGCACCAGGGAGGGGGAACGGAAGCCTGGCGCCCTGCAACACCAGGGAGGGGGAACGGAAGCAGGCGTGACAGAAGGAAGCCTGGCGCCCTGCAACACCAGGGAGGGGGAACGGAGCAGGAGTGACAGGAAGCCTGGCGCCCTGCAGCACCAGGGAGGGGGAACGGGGAGCAGGCGTGACAGAAGGTAGCCTGGCGCCCTGCAGCACCAGGGAGGGGAACGGAAGCAGGCGTTACAGAAGGAAGCCTGGCGCCCTGCAGCACCAGGGAGGGGGAGCGGGAGCAGGCGTGACAGAAGGAAGCCTGGCGCCCTGCAGCACCAGGGAGGGGAGCGGGAGCAGGCGTGACAGAAGGAAGCCTGGCGCCCTGCAGCACCAGGGAGGGGAGCGGGGCAGGCGTGACAGAAGGAAGCCTGGCGCCCTGCAGCACCAGGGAGGGGGAACGGGAGCAGGCGTGACAGAAGGAAGCCTGGCGCCCTGCAGCACCAGGGAGGGGGAACGGGAGCAGGCGTGACAGAAGGAAGCCTGGCGCCCTGCAGCACCAGGGAGGGGGAACGGGAGCAGGCGTGACAGAAGGAAGCCTGGAGCCCTAGAGCACCAGGGAGGGGGAGCGAGAGCAGGCGTGACAGAAGGAAGCCTGGCGCCCTGCAGCACCAGGGAGGGGGAACGGGAGCAGGCGTGACAGAAGGAAGCCTGGCGCCCTGCAGCACCAGGGAGGGGGAACGGAAGCAGGCGTGACAGAAGGAAGCCTGGCGCCCTGCAACACCAGGGAGGGGGAGCGGGAGCAGGCGTGACAGAAGGAAGCCTGGCGCCCTGCAGCACCAGGGAGGGGGAGCGGGAGCAGGCGTGACAGAAGGAAGCCTGGCGCCCTGTAGCACCAGGGAGGGGGAAGGGAGCAGGCGTGACAGAAGGAAGCCTGGCGCCCTGCAGCACCAGGGAGGGGGACCGGGAGCAGGCGTGACAGAAGGAAGCCTGGCGCCCTGCAGCACCAGGGAGGGGGACCGGGAGCAGGCGTGACAGAAGGAAGGCTGGCGCCCTGCAGCACCAGGGAGGGGGAACTGGAGCAGAAGTGACAGAAGGAAGCCTGGCGCCCTGCAGCACCAGGGAGGGGGAACGGAAGCAGGCGTGACAGAAGGAAGCCTGGCGTCCTGCAACACCAGGGAGGGGGAACGGAAGCAGGCGTGACAGAAGGTAGCCTGGCGCCCTGCAGCACCAGGGAGGGGGAGCGAGAGCAGGCGTGACAGAAGGAAGCCTGGCGCCCTGCAGCACCAGGGAGGGGGAACGGGAGCAGGCGTGACAGAAGGAAGCCTGGCGCCCTGCAGCACCAGGGAGGGGGAACGGAAGCAGGCGTGACAGAAGGAAGCCTGGCGCCCTGCAACACCAGGGAGGGGAGCGGGAGCAGGCGTGACAGAAGGAAGCCTGGCGCCCTGCAGCACCAGGGAGGGGAGCAGGGGGAGCAGGCGTGACAGAAGGAAGCCTGGCGCCCTGCAGCACCAGGGAGGGGGACCGGGAGCAGGCGTGACAGAAGGAAGCCTGGCGCCCTGCAGCACCAGGGAGGGGGACCGGGAGCAGGCGTGACAGAAGGAAGCCTGGCGCCCTGCAGCACCAGGGAGGGGGAGCGGGAGCAGGCGAGACAGAAGGAAGCCTGGCGCCCTGCAGCAGCAGGGAGGGGGAACGGGAGCAGGCGTGACAGAAGGAAGCCCGGCGCCCTGCAGCACCAGGGAGGGGGAACGGAAGCCTGGCGCCCTGCAACACCAGGGAGGGGGAACGGAAGCAGGCGTGACAGAAGGAAGCCTGGCGCCCTGCAACACCAGGGAGGGGGAACGGAAGCAGGAGTGACAGAAGGAAGCCTGGCGCCCTGCAGCACCAGGGAGGGGGAACGGGAGCAGGCGTGACAGAAGGTAGCCTGGCGCCCTGCAGCACCAGGGAGGGGGAACGGAAGCAGGCGTTACAGAAGGAAGCCTGGCGCCCTGCAGCACCAGGGAGGGGGAGCGGGAGCAGGCGTGACAGAAGGAAGCCTGGCGCCCTGCAGCACCAGGGAGGGGGAGCGGGAGCAGGCGTGACAGAAGGAAGCCTGGCGCCCTGCAGCACCAGGGAGGGGGAGCGGGGGCAGGCGTGACAGAAGGAAGCCTGGCGCCCTGCAGCACCAGGGAGGGGGAACGGGAGCAGGCGTGACAGAAGGAAGCCTGGCGCCCTGCAGCACCAGGGAGGGGGAGCGGGAGCAGGCGTGACAGAAGGAAGCCTGGCGCCCTGCAGCACCAGGGAGGGGGAACGGGAGCATGCGTGACAGAAGGAAGCCTGGAGCCCTGCAGCACCAGGGAGGGGGAACGGAAGCAGGCGTGACAGAAGGAAGCCTGGCGCCCTGCAACACCAGGGAGGGGGAACGGAAGCAGGCGTGTCAGAAGGAAGCCTGGCGCCCTGCAACACCAGGGAGGGGGAACGGAAGCAGGCGTGACAGAAGGAAGCCTGGCGCCCTGCAGCACCAGGGAGGGGGAACGGGAGCAGGCGTGACAGAAGGTAGCCTGGCGCCCTGCAGCACCAGGGAGGGGGAACGGAAGCAGGCGTGACAGAAGGAAGCCTGGCGCCCTGCAGCACCAGGGAGGGGACCGGGAGCAGGCGTGACAGAAGGTAGTCTGGCGCCCTGCAGCACCAGGGAGGGGGAACGGGAGCAGGCGTGACAGAAGGAAGCCTGGCGCCCTGCAGCACCAGGGAGGGGGAGCGAGAGCAGGCGTGACAGAAGGAAGCCTGGCGCCCTGCAGCACCAGGGAGGGGGAACGGGAGCAGGCGTGACAGAAGGAAGCCTGGCGCCCTGCAGCACCAGGGAGGGGAACGGAAGCAGGCGTGACAGAAGGAAGCCTGGCGCCCTGCAACACCAGGGGGGGAGCGGGAGCAGGCGTGACAGAAGGAAGCCTGGCGCCCTGCAGCACCAGGGAGGGGGCGGGAGCAGGCGTGACAGAAGGAAGCCTGGCGCCCTGTAGCACCAGGGAGGGGGAACGGGAGCAGGCGTGACAGAAGGAAGCCTGGCGCCCTGCAGCACCAGGGAGGGGGACCGGGAGCAGGCGTGACAGAAGGAAGGCTGGCGCCCTGCAGCACCAGGGAGGGGGAACGGGAGCAGGCGTGACAGAAGGAAGCCTGGCGCCCTTCAGCACCAGGGAGGGGGAACGGGAGCAGGCGTGACAGAAGGAAGCCTGGCGCCCTGCAGCACCAGGGAGGGAGAGCGGGAGCAGGCGTGACAGAAGGAAGCCTGGCGCCCTGCAGCACCAGGGAGGGGGACCGGGAGCAGGCGTGACAGAAGGTAGCCTGGCGCCCTGCAGCACCAGGGAGGGGGAACGGGAGCAGGCGTGACAGAAGGAAGCCTGGCGCCCTGCAGCACCAGGGAGGGGGAGCGAGAGCAGGCGTGACAGAAGGAAGCCTGGCGCCCTGCAGCACCAGGGAGGGGGAACGGGAGCAGGCGTGACAGAAGGAAGCCTGGCGCCCTGCAGCACCAGGGAGGGGGAACGGAAGCAGGCGTGACAGAAGGAAGCCTGGCGCCCTGCAACACCAGGGAGGGGGAGCGGGAGCAGGCGTGACAGAAGGAAGCCTGGCGCCCTGCAGCACCAGGGAGGGGGAGCGGGAGCAGGCGTGACAGAAGGAAGCCTGGCGCCCTGTAGCACCAGGGAGGGGGAACGGGAGCAGGCGTGACAGAAGGAAGCCTGGCGCCCTGCAGCACCAGGGAGGGGGAGCGGGAGCAGGCGTGACAGAAGGAAGCCTGGCGCCCTGCAGCACCAGGGAGGGGGAGCGGGAGCAGGCGTGACAGAAGGAAGCCTGGCGCCCTGCAGCACCAGGGAGGGGGAACGGGAGCAGGCGTGACAGAAGGAAGCCTGGCGCCCTGCAGCACCAGGGAGGGAGAGCGGGAGCAGGCGTGAAAGAAGGAAGCCTGGCGCCCTGCAGCACCAGGGAGGGGGAACGGGAGCAGGCGTGACAGAAGGAAGCCTGGAGCCCTGCAGCACCAGGGAGGGGGAACGGAAGCAGGCGTGACAGAAGGAAGCCTGGCGCCCTGCAACACCAGGGAGGGGGAACGGAAGCAGGCGTGTCAGAAGGAAGCCTGGCGCCCTGCAACACCAGGGAGGGGGAACGGAAGCAGGCGTGACAGAAGGAAGCCTGGCGCCCTGCAGCACCAGGGGGGGAACGGGAGCAGGCGTGACAGAAGGTAGCCTGGCGCCCTGCAGCACCAGGGAGGGGGAACGGAAGCAGGCGTGACAGAAGGAAGCCTGGCGCCCTGCAGCACCAGGGAGGGGAACGGAAGCAGGCGTGACAGAAGGAAGCCTGGCGCCCTGCAACACCAGGGAGGGGAACGGAAGCAGGCGTGACAGAAGGAAGCCTGGCGCCCTGCAGCACCAGGGAGGGGAACGGGAGCAGGCGTGACAGAAGGAAGCCTGGCGCCCTGCAGCACCAGGGAGGGGGAACGGAGCAGGCGTGACAGAAGGAAGCCTGGCGCCCTGCAGCACCAGGGAGGGGACCGGGAGCAGGCGTGACAGAAGGAGCCTGGCGCCCTGCAGCACCAGGGAGGGGGAACGGGAGCAGGCGTGACAGAAGGAAGCCTGGCGCCCTGCAGCACCAGGGAGGGGAGCGGAGCAGGCGTGACAGAAGGAAGCCTGGCGCCCTGCAGCACCAGGGAGGGGGAACGGGAGCAGGCGTGACAGAAGGAAGCCTGGCGCCCTGCAGCACCAGGGAGGGGGAACGGAAGCAGGCGTGACAGAAGGAAGCCTGGCGCCCTGCAACACCAGGGAGGGGGAGCGGGAGCAGGCGTGACAGAAGGAAGCCTGGCGCCCTGCAGCACCAGGGAGGGGGAGCGGGAGCAGGCGTGACAGAAGGAAGCCTGGCGCCCTGCAGCACCAGGGAGGGGGAACGGGAGCAGGCGTGACAGAAGGAAGCCTGGCGCCCTGCAGCACCAGGGAGGGGGACCGGGAGCAGGCGTGACAGAAGGAAGGCTGGCGCCCTGCAGCACCAGGGAGGGGGAACGGGAGCAGGCGTGACAGAAGGAAGCCTGGCGCCCTGCAGCACCAGGGAGGGGAACGGAAGCAGGCGTGACAGAAGGAAGCCTGGCGCCCTGCAGCACCAGGGAGGGGGAACGGGACAGGCGTGACAGAAGGTAGCCTGGCGCCCTGCAGCACCAGGGAGGGGGAACGGAAGCAGGCGTGACAGAAGGAAGCCTGGCGCCCTGCAGCACCAGGGAGGGGGACCGGGAGCAGGCGTGACAGAAGGTAGCCTGGCGCCCTGCAGCACCAGGGAGGGGGAACGGGAGCAGGCGTGACAGAAGGAAGCCTGGCGCCCTGCAGCACCAGGGAGGGGAGCGGGAGCAGGCGTGACAGAAGGAAGCCTGGCGCCCTGCAGCACCAGGGAGGGGGAACGGGAGCAGGCGTGACAGAAGGAAGCCTGGCGCCCTGCAGCACCAGGGAGGGGGAACGGAAGCAGGCGTGACAGAAGGAAGCCTGGCGCCCTGCAACACCAGGGAGGGGACGGGAGCAGGCGTGACAGAAGGAAGCCTGGCGCCCTGCAGCACCAGGGAGGGGGAGCGGAGCAGGCGTGACAGAAGGAAGCCTGGCGCCCTGCAGCACCAGGGAGGGGGAACGGGAGCAGGCGTGACAGAAGGAAGCCTGGCGCCCTGCAGCACCAGGGAGGGGACCGGGAGCAGGCGTGACAGAAGGAAGCCTGGCGCCCTGCAGCACCAGGGAGGGGGAACGGGAGCAGGCGTGACAGAAGGAAGCCTGGCGCCCTGCAGCACCAGGGAGGGGACCGGGAGCAGGCGTGACAGAAGGAAGGCTGGCGCCCTGCAGCACCAGGGGAGGGGGAACGGGAGCAGGCGTGACAGAAGGAAGCCTGGCGCCCTGCAGCACCAGGGAGGGGGAACGGAACCAGGCGTGACAGAAGGAAGCCTGGCGCCCTGCATCACCAGGGAGGGGGAACGGGAGCAGGCGTGACAGAAGGAAGCCTGGCGCCCTGCAGCACCAGGGAGGGGGAACGGAAGCAGGCGTGACAGAAGGAAGCCTGGCGCCCTGCAGCACCAGGGAGGGGGACGGGAGCAGGCGTGACAGAAGGAAGCCTGGCGCCCTGCAGCACCAGGGAGGGGGAACGGGAGCAGGCGTGACAGAAGGAAGCCTGGCGCCCTGCAGCACCAGGGAGGGGGAGCGAGAGCAGGCGTGACAGAAGGAAGCCTGGCGCCCTGCAGCACCAGGGAGGGGGAACGGGAGCAGGCGGGACAGAAGGAAGCCTGGCGCCCTGCAGCACCAGGGAGGGGGAACGGAAGCAGGCGTGACAGAAGGAAGCCTGGCGCCCTGCAGCACCAGGGAGGGGGAACGGAAGCAGGCGTGACAGAAGGAAGCCTGGCGCCCTGCAGCACCAGGGAGGGGGAGCGGGAGCAGGCGTGACAGAAGGGTAGCCTGGCGCCCTGCAGCACCAGGGAGGGGGAGCGGAAGCAGGCGTGACAGAAGGAAGCCTGGCGCCCTGCAGCACCAGGGAGGGGAGCGGGAGCAGGCGTGACAGAAGGAAGCCTGGCGCCCTGCAGCACCAGGGAGGGGGAGCGGGAGCAGGCGTGACAGAAGGAAGCCTGGCGCCCTGCAGCACCAGGGAGGGGGAACGGGAGCAGGCGTGACAGAAGGAAGCCTGGCGCCCTGCAGCACCAGGGAGGGGGAGCGGGAGCAGGCGTGACAGAAGGAAGCCTGGCGCCCTGCAGCACCAGGGAGGGGAACGGAAGCAGGCGTGACAGAAGGAAGCCTGGCGCCCTGCAACACCAGGGAGGGGGAACGGAAGCAGGCGTGACAGAAGGAAGCCTGGCGCCCTGCAACACCAGGGAGGGGGAACGGAAGCAGGCGTGACAGAAGGAAGCCTGGCACCCTGCAGCACCAGGGAGGGGGAACGGGAGCAGGCGTGACAGAAGGTAGCCTGGCGCCCTGCAGCACCAGGGGGGGGAACGGGAGCAGGCGTGACAGAAGGAAGCCTGGCGCCCTGCAGCACCAGGGAGGGGGAACGGGAGCAGGCGTGACAGAAGGAAGCCTGGCGCCCTGCAGCACCAGGGAGGGGGAACGGAAGCAGGCGTGACAGAAGGAAGCCTGGCGCCCTGCAACACCAGGGAGGGGGAACGGAAGCAGGCGTGACAGAAGGAAGCCTGGCGCCCTGCAACACCAGGGAGGGGGAACGGAAGCAGGCGTGACAGAAGGAAGCCTGGCGCCCTGCAGCACCAGGGAGGGGGGGCGGGAGCAGGCGTGACAGAAGGAAGCCTGGCGCCCTGCAGCACCAGGGAGGGGGAGCGGGAGCAGGCGTGACAGAAGGAAGCCTGGCGCCCTGCAGCACCAGGGAGGGGGAACGGGAGCAGGCGTGACAGAAGGAAGCCTGGCGCCCTGCAGCACCAGGGAGGGGAGCGGGAGCAGGCGTGACAGAAGGAAGCCTGGCGCCCTGCAGCACCAGGGAGGGGAATGGGAGCAGGCGTGACAGAAGGAAGCCTGGCGCCCTGCAGCACCAGGGAGGGGGAACGGAGCAGGCGTGACAGAAGGAAGCCTGGCGCCCTGCAGCACCAGGGAGGGGAACGGAAGCAGGCGTGACAGAAGGAAGCCTGGCGCCCTGCAGCACCAGGGAGGGGGAACGGAAGCAGGCGTGACAGAAGGAAGCCTGGCGCCCTGCAGCACCAGGGAGGGGGAACGGAAGCAGGCGTGACAGAAGGAAGCCTGGCGCCCTGCAACACCAGGGAGGGGGAACGGAAGCAGGCGTGACAGAAGGAAGCCTGGCGCCCTGCAACACCAGGGAGGGGAACGGAAGCAGGCGTGACAGAAGGAAGCCTGGCGCCCTGCAGCACCAGGGACGGGAGCAGGCGTGACAGAAGGAAGCCTGGCGCCCTGCAGCACCAGGGAGGGGGAGCGGAAGCAGGCGTGACAGAAGGAAGCCTGGCGCCCTGCAGCACCAGGGAGGGGAACGGAAGCAGGCGTGACAGAAGGAAGCCTGGCGCCCTGCAGCACCAGGGAGGGGGAGCGGGAGCAGGCGTGACAGAAGGAAGCCTGGCGCCCTGCAGCACCAGGGAGGGGAGCGGGAGCAGGCGTGACAGAAGGAAGCCTGGCGCCCTGCAGCACCAGGGAAGGGGAACGGGAGCAGGCGTGACAGAAGGAAGCCTGGCGCCCTGCAGCACCAGGGAGGGGACCGGGAGCAGGCGTGACAGAAGAAGCCTGGCGCCCTGCAGCACCAGGGAGGGGAGCGGAAGCAGGCGTGACAGAAGGAAGCCTGGCGCCCTGCAGCACCAGGGAGGGGAGCGGAAGCAGGCGTGACAGAAGGAAGCCTGGCGCCCTGCAGCACCAGGGAGGGGGAGCGGAAGCAGGCGTGACAGAAGGAGCATGGCGCCCTGCAGCACCAGGGAGGGGGAACGGAAGCAGGCGTGACAGAAGGAAGCCTGGCGCCCTGCAGCACCAGGGAGGGGAAGCGAGAGCAGGCGTGACAGAAGGAAGCCTGGCGCCCTGCAGCACCAGGGAGGGGGAACGGAAGCAGGTGTGACAGAAGGAAGCCTGGCGCCCTGCAACACGAGGGAGGGGGAGCGGGAGCAGGCGTGACAGAAGGGTAGCCTGGTGCCCTGCAGCACCTTGGAGGGGGAGCGGAAGCAGGCGAGACAGAAGGAAGCCTGGCGCCCTGCAGCACCAGGGAGGGGGAGCGGGAGCAGGCGTGACAGAAGGAAGCCTGGCGCCCTGCAGCACCAGGGAGGGGGAGCGGGAGCAGGCGTGACAGAAGGAAGCCTGGCGCCCTGCAGCACCAGGGAGGGGGAACGGGAGCAGGCGTGACAGAAGGAAGCCTGGCGCCCTGCAGCACCAGGGAGGGGGAGCGGGAGCAGGCGTGACAGAAGGAAGCCTGGCGCCCTGCAGCACCAGGGAGGGGAATGGGAGTAGGCGTGACAGAAGGAAGCCTGGTGCCCTGCAGCACCAGGGAGGGGGAACGGAAGCAGGCGTGACAGAAGGAAGCCTGGCGCCCTGCAACACCAGGGAGGGGGAACGGAAGCAGGCGTGACAGAAGGAAGCCTGGCGCCCTGCAACACCAGGGAGGGGGAACGGAAGCAGGCGTGACAGAAGGTAGCCTGGCGCCCTGCAGCACCAGGGAGGGGGAACGGGAGCAGGCGTGACAGAAGGAAGCCTGGCGCCCTGCAGCACCAGGGAGGGGGAACGGGAGCAGGCGTGACAGAAGGAAGCCTGGCGCCCTGCAGCACCAGGGAGGTGGAACGGAAGCAGGCGTGACAGAAGGAAGCCTGGCGCCCTGCAACACCAGGGAGGGGGAACGGAAGCAGGCGTGACAAAAGGAAGCCTGGCGTCCTGCAACACCAGGGAGGGGGAACGGAAGCAGGCGTGACAGAAGGAAGCCTGGCGCCCTGCAGCACCAGGGAGGGGGACCGGGAGCAGGCGTGACAGAAGGTAGCCTGGCGCCCTGCAGCACCAGGGGGGGGAGCGGGAGCAGGCGTGACAGAAGGTAGCCTGGCGCCCTGCAGCACCAGGGAGGGGGAACGGAAGCAGGCGTGACAGAAGGAAGCCTGGCGCCCTGCAGCACCAGGGAGGGGGAGCGAGAGCAGGCGTGACAGAAGGAAGCCTGGCGCCCTGCAGCACCAGGGAGGGGAGCGGGAGCAGGCGTGACAGAAGGAAGCCTGGCGCCCTGCAGCACCAGGGAGGGGGAATGGGAGCAGGCGTGACAGAAGGAAGCCTGGCGCCCTGCAGCACCAGGGAGGGGGACCGGGAGCAGGCGTGACAGAAGGTAGCCTGGCGCCCTGCAGCACCAGGGAGGGGGAGCGGAAGCAGGCGTGACAGAAGGAAGCCTGGCGCCCTGCAGCACCAGGGAGGGGAGCGGAAGCAGGCGTGACAGAAGGAAGCCTGGCGCCCTGCAGCACCAGGGAGGGGAGCGGAAGCAGGCGTGACAGAAGGAAGCCTGGCGCCCTGCAGCACCAGGGAGGGGAGCGGGAGCAGGCGTGACAGAAGGAAGCCTGGCGCCCTGCAGCACCAGGGAGGGGAACGGGAGCAGGCGTGACAGAAGGAAGCCTGGCGCCCTGCAGCACCAGGGAGGGGGGAGCGGGAGCAGGCGTGACAGAAGGAAGCCTGGCGCCCTGCAGCACCAGGGAGGGGATGGGAGCAGGCGTGACAGAAGGAAGCCTGGCGCCCTGCAGCACCAGGGAGGGGGAGCGGGAGCAGGCGTGACAGAAGGAAGCCTGGCGCCCTGCAACACCAGGGAGGGGGAACGGAAGCAGGCGTGACAGAAGGAAGCCTGGCGCCCTGCAACACCAGGGAGGGGGAACGGAGCAGGCGTGACAGAAGGTAGCCTGGCGCCCTGCAGCACCAGGGAGGGGGAACGGGAGCAGGCGTGACAGAAGGAAGCCTGGCGCCCTGCAGCACCAGGGAGGGGGAACGGGAGCAGGCGTGACAGAAGGAAGCCTGGCGCCCTGCAGCACCAGGGAGGGGGAACGGAAGCAGGCGTGACAGAAGGAAGCCTGGCGCCCTGCAAAACCAGGGAGGGGGAACGGAAGCAGGCGTGACAAAGGAAGCCTGGCGTCCTGCAACACCAGGGAGGGGGAACGGAAGCAGGCGTGACAGAAGGAAGCCTGGCGCCCTGCAGCACCAGGGAGGGGGGACCGGGAGCAGGCGTGACAGAAGGTAGCCTGGCGCCCTGCAGCACCAGGGAGGGGAGCGGAAGCAGGCGTGACAGAAGGTAGCCTGGCGCCCTGCAGCACCAGGGAGGGGAACGGAAGCAGGCGTGACAGAAGGAAGCCTGGCGCCCTGCAGCACCAGGGAGGGGAGCGAGAGCAGGCGTGACAGAAGGAAGCCTGGCGCCCTGCAGCACCAGGGAGGGGAACGGGAGCAGGTGTGACAGAAGGAAGCCTGGCGCCCTGCAACACCAGGGAGGGGGAGCGGGAGCAGGCGTGACAGAAGGGTAGCCTGGCGCCCTGCAGCACCTTGGAGGGGGAGCGGAAGCAGGCGAGACAGAAGGAAGCCTGGCGCCCTGCAGCACCAGGGAGGGGGAGCGGGAGCAGGCGTGACAGAAGGAAGCCTGGCGCCCTGCAGCACCAGGGAGGGGAACGGGAGCAGGCGTGACAGAAGGAAGCCTGGCGCCCTGCAGCACCAGGGAGGGGGACCGGGAGCAGGCGTGACAGAAGGAAGCCTGGCGCCCTGCAGCACCAGGGAGGGGGGGAAGCAGGCGTGACAGAAGGTAGCCTGGCGCCCTGCAGCACCAGGGAGGGGGAACGGAAGCAGGCGTGACAGAAGGAAGCCTGGCGCCCTGCAGCACCAGGGAGGGGAGCGAGAGCAGGCGTGACAGAAGGAAGCCTGGCGCCCTGCAGCACCAGGGAGGGGAACGGAAGCAGGTGTGACAGAAGGAAGCCTGGCGCCCTGCAACACCAGGGAGGGGGAGCGGGAGCAGGCGTGACAGAAGGTAGCCTGGCGCCCTGCAGCACCAGGGAGGGGGACGGAAGCAGGCGAGACAGAAGGAAGCCTGGCGCCCTGCAGCACCAGGGAGGGGGAGCGGGAGCAGGCGTGACAGAAGGAAGCCTGGCGCCCTGCAGCACCAGGGAGGGGAGCGGGAGCAGGCGTGACAGAAGGAAGCCTGGCGCCCTGCAGCACCAGGGAGGGGGAACGGGAGCAGGCGTGACAGAAGGAAGCCTGGCGCCCTGCAGCACCAGGGAGGGGGAGCGGGAGCAGGCGTGACAGAAGGAAGCCTGGCGCCCTGCAGCACCAGGGAGGGGGAACGGGAGCAGGCGTGACAGAAGGAAGCCTGGCGCCCTGCAGCACCAGGGAGGGGGAACGGAAGCAGGCGTGACAGAAGGAAGCCTGGCGCCCTGCAACACCAGGGAGGGGGAACGGAAGCAGGCGTGACAGAAGGAAGCCTGGCGCCCTGCAACACCAGGGAGGGGGAACGGAAGCAGGCGTGACAGAAGGAAGCCTGGCACCCTGCAGCACCAGGGAGGGGAACGGGAGCAGGCGTGACAGAAGGTAGCCTGGCGCCCTGCAGCACCAGGGAGGGGGAACGGGAGCAGGCGTGACAGAAGGAAGCCTGGCGCCCTGCAGCACCAGGGAGGGGGAACGGGAGCAGGCGTGACAGAAGGAAGCCTGGCGCCCTGCAGCACCAGGGAGAGGGGGAACGGAAGCAGGCGTGACAGAAGGAAGCCTGGCGCCCTGCAACACCAGGGAGGGGAACGGAAGCAGGCGTGACCAGAAGGAAGCCTGGCGTCCTGCAACACCAGGGAGGGGGAACGGAAGCAGGCGTGACAGAAGGAAGCCTGGCGCCCTGCAGCACCAGGGGGGGACCGGGAGCAGGCGTGACAGAAGGTAGCCTGGCGCCCTGCAGCACCAGGGAGGGAGCGGAAGCAGGCGTGACAGAAGGTAGCCTGGCGCCCTGCAGCACCAGGGAGGGGAACGGAAGCAGGCGTGACAGAAGGAAGCCTGGCGCCCTGCAGCACCAGGGAGGGGAGCGAGAGCAGGCGTGACAGAAGGAAGCCTGGCGCCCTGCAGCACCAGGGAGGGGGAACGGAAGCAGGTGTGACAGAAGGAAGCCTGGCGCCCTGCAACACCAGGGAGGGGAGCGGGAGCAGGCGTGACAGAAGGTAGCCTGGCGCCCTGCAGCACCTTGGAGGGGAGCGGAAGCAGGCGAGACAGAAGGAAGCCTGGCGCCCTGCAGCACCAGGGAGGGGGAACGGGAGCAGGCGTGACAGAAGGAAGCCTGGCGCCCTGCAGCACCAGGGAGGGGGAGCCGGAGCAGGCGTGACAGAAGGAAGCCTGGCGCCCTGCAGCACCAGGGAGGGGGAACGGGAGCAGGCGTGACAGAAGGAAGCCTGGCGCCCTGCAGCACCAGGGAGGGGGAACGGAAGCAGGCGTGACAGAAGGAAGCCTGGCGCCCTGCAACACCAGGGAGGGGGAACGGAAGCAGGCGTGACAGAAGGAAGCCTGGCGCCCTGCAACACCAGGGAGGGGAACGGGAGCAGGCGTGACAGAAGGAAGCCTGGCGCCCTGCAGCACCAGGGAGGGGGAATGGGAGCAGGCGTGACAGAAGGAAGCCTGGCGCCCTGCAGCACCAGGGAGGGGGAATGGGAGTAGGCGTGACAGAAGGAAGCCTGGCGCCCTGCAGCACCAGGGAGGGGGAACGGAAGCAGGCGTGACAGAAGGAAGCCTGGCGCCCTGCAACACCAGGGAGGGGAACGGAAGCAGGCGTGACAGAAGGAAGCCTGGCGCCCTGCAACACCAGGGAGGGGGAACGGAAGCAGGCGTGACAGAAGGAAGCCTGGCGCCCTGCAGCACCAGGGAGGGGGAACGGGAGCAGGCGTGACAGAAGGAAGCCTGGAGCCCTGCAGCACCAGGGAGGGGGAACGGGAGCAGGCGTGACAGAAGGAAGCCTGGCGCCCTGCAGCACCAGGGAGGGGAACGGAAGCAGGCGTGACAGAAGGAAGCCTGGCGCCCTGCAACACCAGGGAGGGGGAACGGAAGCAGGCGTGACAGAAGGAAGCCTGGCGCCCTGCAACACCAGGGAGGGGGAACGGAAGCAGGCGTGACAGAAGGAAGCCTGGCGCCCTGCAGCACCAGGGAGGGGGACCGGGAGCAGGCGTGACAGAAGGAAGCCTGGCGCCCTGCAGCACCACACCAGGGGAGGGGGAGCGGAAGCAGGCGTGACAGAAGGAAGCCTGGCGCCCTGCAGCACCAGGGAGGGGAACGGAAGCAGGCGTGACAGAAGGAAGCCTGGCGCCCTGCAGCACCAGGGAGGGGGAGCGGGAGCAGGCGTGACAGAAGGAAGCCTGGCGCCCTGCAGCACCAGGGGGGGGAGCGGGAGCAGGCGTGACAGAAGGAAGCCTGGCGCCCTGCAGCACCAGGGAGGGGGAGCGGGAGCAGGCGTGACAGAAGGAAGCCTGGCGCCCTGCAGCACCAGGGAAGGGGAACGGGAGTAGGCGTGACAGAAGGAAGCCTGGCGCCCTGCAGCACCAGGGAGGGGACCGGGAGCAGGCGTGACAGAAGGAAGCCTGGCGCCCTGCAGCACCAGGGGGGGGAGCGGAAGCAGGCGTGACAGAAGGAAGCCTGGCGCCCTGCAGCACCAGGGAGGGGGAGCGGAAGCAGGCGTGACAGAAGGTAGCCTGGCGCCCTGCAGCACCAGGGAGGGGGAGCGGAAGCAGGCGTGACAGAAGGTAGCCTGGCGCCCTGCAGCACCAGGGAGGGGGAACGGAAGCAGGCGTGACAGAAGGAAGCCTGGCGCCCTGCAGCACCAGGGAGGGGAAGCGAGAGCAGGCGTGACAGAAGGAAGCCTGGCGCCCTGCAGCACCAGGGAGGGGGAACGGAAGCAGGTGTGACAGAAGGAAGCCTGGCGCCCTGCAACACGAGGGAGGGGGAGCGGGAGCAGGCGTGACAGAAGGGTAGCCTGGTGCCCTGCAGCACCTTGGAGGGGGAGCGGAAGCAGGCGAGACAGAAGGAAGCCTGGCGCCCTGCAGCACCAGGGAGGGGAGCGGGGAGCAGGCGTGACAGAAGGAAGCCTGGCGCCCTGCAGCACCAGGGAGGGGGAGCGGGAGCAGGCGTGACAGAAGGAAGCCTGGCGCCCTGCAGCACCAGGGAGGGGGAACGGGAGCAGGCGTGACAGAAGGAAGCCTGGCGCCCTGCAGCACCAGGGAGGGGAGCGGGAGCAGGCGTGACAGAAGGAAGCCTGGCGCCCTGCAGCACCAGGGAGGGGGAATGGGAGTAGGCGTGACAGAAGGAAGCCTGGTGCCCTGCAGCACCAGGGAGGGGGAACGGAAGCAGGCGTGACAGAAGGAAGCCTGGCGCCCTGCAGCACCAGGGAGGGGGAACGGGAGCAGGCGTGACAGAAGGAAGCCTGGCGCCCTGCAGCACCAGGGAGGGGGAACGGGAGCAGGCGTGACAGAAGGAAGCCTGGCGCCCTGCAGCACCAGGGAGGGGGAACGGAAGCAGGCGTGACAGAAGGAAGCCTGGCGCCCTGCAACACCAGGGAGGGGAACGGAAGCAGGCGTGACAGAAGGAAGCCTGGCGCCCTGCAACACCAGGGAGGGGGAACGGAAGCAGGCGTGACAGAAGGAAGCCTGGCGCCCTGCAGCACCAGGGAGGGGGACCGGGAGCAGGCGTGACAGAAGGTAGCCTGGCGCCCTGCAGCACCAGGGAGGGGGAGCGGAAGCAGGCGTGACAGAAGGTAGCCTGGCGCCCTGCAGCACCAGGGAGGGGGAACGGAAGCAGGCGTGACAGAAGGAAGCCTGGCGCCCTGCAGCACCAGGGAGGGGGAGCGAGAGCAGGCGTGACAGAAGGAAGCCTGGCGCCCTGCAGCACCAGGGAGGGGAGCGGGAGCAGGCGTGACAGAAGGAAGCCTGGCGCCCTGCAGCACCAGGGAGGGGGAACGGGAGTAGGCGTGACAGAAGGAAGCCTGGCGCCCTGCAGCACCAGGGAGGGGGACCGGGAGCAGGCGTGACAGAAGGTAGCCTGGCGCCCTGCAGCACCAGGGAGGGGGAGCGGAAGCAGGCGTGACAGAAGGTAGCCTGGCGCCCTGCAGCACCAGGGAGGGGAGCGGAAGCAGGCGTGACAGAAGGTAGCCTGGCGCCCTGCAGCACCAGGGAGGGGAGCGGAAGCAGGCGTGACAGAAGGTAGCCTGGCGCCCTGCAGCACCAGGGAGGGGGAACGGAAGCAGGCGTGACAGAAGGAAGCCTGGCGCCCTGCAGCACCAGGGAGGGGGAGCGAGAGCAGGCGTGACAGAAGGAAGCCTGGCGCCCTGCAGCACCAGGGGGGGGAACGGAAGCAGGCGTGACAGAAGGAAGCCTGGCGCCCTGCAACACCAGGGAGGGGGAGCGGGAGCAGGCGTGACAGAAGGGAAGCCTGGTGCCCTGCAGCACCAGGGAGGGGAGCGGAAGCAGGCGAGACAGAAGGAAGCCTGGCGCCCTGCAGCACCAGGGAGGGGGAGCGGGAGCAGGCGTGACAGAAGGAAGCCTGGCGCCCTGCAGCACCAGGGAGGGGGAGCGGGGAGCAGGCGTGACAGAAGGAAGCCTGGCGCCCTGCAGCACCAGGGAGGGGGAACGGGAGCAGGCGTGACAGAAGGAAGCCTGGCGCCCTGCAGCACCAGGGAGGGGGAGCGGGAGCAGGCGTGACAGAAGGAAGCCTGGCGCCCTGCAGCACCAGGGAGGGGGAACGGGAGCAGGCGTGACAGAAGGAAGCCTGGCGCCCTGCAGCACCAGGGAGGGGGAACGGAAGCAGGCGTGACAGAAGGAAGCCTGGCGCCCTGCAACACCAGGGAGGGGGAACGGAAGCAGGCGTGACAGAAGGAAGCCTGGCGCCCTGCAACACCAGGGAGGGGGAACGGAAGCAGGCGTGACAGAAGGTAGCCTGGCGCCCTGCAGCACCAGGGAGGGGGAACGGGAGCAGGCGTGACAGAAGGAAGCCTGGCGCCCTGCAGCACCAGGGAGGGGGAACGGGAGCAGGCGTGACAGAAGGAAGCCTGGCGCCCTGCAGCACCAGGGAGGTGGAACGGAAGCAGGCGTGACAGAAGGAAGCCTGGCGCCCTGCAACACCAGGGAGGGGGAACGGAAGCAGGCGTGACAAAGGAAGCCTGGCGTCCTGCAACACCAGGGAGGGGGAACGGAAGCAGGCGTGACAGAAGGAAGCCTGGCGCCCTGCAGCACCAGGGAGGGGACCGGGAGCAGGCGTGACAGAAGGTAGCCTGGCGCCCTGCAGCACCAGGGAGGGGAGCGGAAGCAGGCGTGACAGAAGGAAGCCTGGCGCCCTGCAGCACCAGGGAGGGGGAACGGAAGCAGGCGTGACAGAAGGAAGCCTGGCGCCCTGCAGCACCAGGGAGGGGAGCGAGAGCAGGCGTGACAGAAGGAAGCCTGGCGCCCTGCAGCACCAGGGAGGGGAGCGGGAGCAGGCGTGACAGAAGGAAGCCTGGCGCCCTGCAGCACCAGGGAGGGGGAATGGGAGCAGGCGTGACAGAAGGAAGCCTGGCGCCCTGCAGCACCAGGGAGGGGGACCGGGAGCAGGCGTGACAGAAGGTAGCCTGGCGCCCTGCAGCACCAGGGAGGGGGAGCGGAAGCAGGCGTGACAGAAGGAAGCCTGGCGCCCTGCAGCACCAGGGAGGGGAGCGGAAGCAGGCGTGACAGAAGGTAGCCTGGCGCCCTGCAGCACCAGGGAGGGGAGCGGAAGCAGGCGTGACAGAAGGAAGCCTGGCGCCCTGCAGCACCAGGGAGGGGGAGCGGGAGCAGGCGTGACAGAAGGAAGCCTGGCGCCCTGCAGCACCAGGGAGGGGGAGCGGGAGCAGGCGTGACAGAAGGAAGCCTGGCGCCCTGCAGCACCAGGGAGGGGGCGGGAGCAGGCGTGACAGAAGGAAGCCTGGCGCCCTGCAGCACCAGGGAGGGGGAAGCAGGCTGAAGCCTGGCGCCCTGCAGCACCAGGGAGGGGGAACGGGAGCAGGCGTGACAGAAGGAAGCCTGGCGCCCTGCAGCACCAGGGAGGGGGAACGGAAGCAGGCGTGACAGAAGGAAGCCTGGCGCCCTGCACACCAGGAAGGGGGAAGGAAGCAGGCGTGACAGAAGGAAGCCTGGCGCCCTGCAGCACCAGGGAGGGGGAACGGAAGCAGGCGTGACAGAAGGTAGCCTGGCGCCCTGCAGCACCAGGGAGGGGGAACGGGGCAGGCGTGACAGAAGGAAGCCTGGCGCCCTGCAGCACCAGGGAGGAACGGGAGCAGGAAGCCTGGCGCCCTGCAGCACCAGGCGGAAGCAGGCGTGACAGAAGGAAGCCTGGCGCCCTGCAGCACCAGGGAGGGGGAACGGAAGCAGGCGTGACAGAAGGAAGCCTGGCGCCCTGCAGCACCAGGGAGGGGGAACGGAAGCAGGCGTGACAGAAGGAAGCCTGGCGCCCTGCAGCACCAGGGAGGGGGAACGGAAGCAGGCGTGACAGAAGGAAGCCTGGCGCCCTGCAGCACCAGGGAGGGGGAGCGGGAGCAGGCGTGACAGAAGGTAGCCTGGCGCCCTGCAGCACCAGGGAGGGGGAACGGAGCAGGCGTGACAGAAGGAAGCCTGGCGCCCTGCAGCACCAGGGAGGGGGAGCGAGAGCAGGCGTGACAGAAGGAAGCCTGGCGCCCTGCAGCACCAGGGGGGGAACGGAAGCAGGTGTGACAGAAGGAAGCCTGGCGCCCTGCAACACCAGGGAGGGGGAGCGGGAGCAGGCGTGACAGAAGGGTAGCCTGGCGCCCTGCAGCACCTTGGAGGGGAGGAAGCAGGCGCCCTGCAGACAGAAGGAAGCCTGGCGCCCTGCAGCACCAGGGAGGGGGAGCGGGAGCAGGCGTGACAGAAGGAAGCCTGGCGCCCTGCAGCACCAGGGAGGGGGAACGGGAGCAGGCGTGACAGAAGGAAGCCTGGCGCCCTGCAGCACCAGGGAGGGGGACCGGGAGCAGGCGTGACAGAAGGTAGCCTGGCGCCCTGCAGCACCAGGGAGGGGGAGCGGAAGCAGGCGTGACAGAAGGTAGCCTGGCGCCCTGCAGCACCAGGGAGGGGGAACGGAAGCAGGCGTGACAGAAGGAAGCCTGGCGCCCTGCAGCACCAGGGAGGGGGAGCGAGAGCAGGCGTGACAGAAGGAAGCCTGGCGCCCTGCAGCACCAGGGAGGGGGAACGGAAGCAGGTGTGACAGAAGGAAGCCTGGCGCCCTGCAACACCAGGGAGGGGGAGCGGGAGCAGGCGTGACAGAAGGGTAGCCTGGCGCCCTGCAGCACCTTGGAGGGAGCGGAAGCAGGCGAGACAGAAGGAAGCCTGGCGCCCTGCAGCACCAGGGGGGGAGCGGGAGCAGGCGTGACAGAAGGAAGCCTGGCGCCCTGCAGCACCAGGGAGGGGAGCGGGAGCAGGCGTGACAGAAGGAAGCCTGGCGCCCTGCAGCACCAGGGAGGGGGAACGGGAGCAGGCGTGACAGAAGGAAGCCTGGCGCCCTGCAGCACCAGGGAGGGGAGCGGGAGCAGGCGTGACAGAAGGAAGCCTGGCGCCCTGCAGCACCAGGGAGGGGGAACGGAGCAGGCGTGACAGAAGGAAGCCTGGCGCCCTGCAGCACCAGGGAGGGGGAACGGAAGCAGGCGTGACAGAAGGAAGCCTGGCGCCCTGCAACACCAGGGAGGGGGAACGGAAGCAGGCGTGACAGAAGGAAGCCTGGCGCCCTGCAACACCAGGGAGGGGGAACGGAAGCAGGCGTGACAGAAGGAAGCCTGGCGGCACCCTGCAAAACCAGGGAGGGGGGACGGGAGCAGGCGTGACAGAAGGTAGCCTGGCGCCCTGCAGCACCAGGGAGGGGGAACGGGAGCAGGCGTGACAGAAGGAAGCCTGGCGCCTGCAGCACCAGGGAGGGGGAACGGGAGCAGGCGTGACAGAAGGAAGCCTGGCGCCCTGCAGCACCAGGGAGGGGGAACGGAAGCAGGCGTGACAGAAGGAAGCCTGGCGCCCTGCAACACCAGGGAGGGGGAACGGAAGCAGGCGTGACCAGAAGGAAGCCTGGCGTCCTGCAACACCAGGGAGGGGGAACGGAAGCAGGCGTGACAGAAGGAAGCCTGGCGCCCTGCAGCACCAGGGAGGGGGACCGGGAGCAGGCGTGACAGAAGGTAGCCTGGCGCCCTGCAGCACCAGGGAGGGGGAGCGGAAGCAGGCGTGACAGAAGGTAGCCTGGCGCCCTGCAGCACCAGGGAGGGGGAACGGAAGCAGGCGTGACAGAAGGAAGCCTGGCGCCCTGCAGCACCAGGGAGGGGGAGCGAGAGCAGGCGTGACAGAAGGAAGCCTGGCGCCCTGCAGCACCAGGGAGGGGGAACGGAAGCAGGTGTGACAGAAGGAAGCCTGGCGCCCTGCAACACCAGGGAGGGGGAGCGGGAGCAGGCGTGACAGAGGGGAGGGCAGCCTGGCGCCCTGCAGCACCAGGGAGGGGGAACGGAAGCAGGCGTGACAGAAGGAAGCCTGGCGCCCTGTAGCACCAGGGAGGGGGAACGGGAGCAGGCGTGACAGAAGGAAGCCTGGCGCCCTGCAGCACCAGGGAGGGGGAGCCGGAGCAGGCGTGACAGAAGGAAGCCTGGCGCCCTGTAGCACCAGGGAGGGGGAACGGGAGCAGGCGTGACAGAAGGAAGCCTGGCACCCTGCAGCACCAGGGAGGGGGAACGGAAGCAGGCGTGACAGAAGGAAGCCTGGCGTCCTGCAACACCAGGGTGGAGGAACGGAAGCAGGTGTGACAGAAGGAAGCCTGGCGCCCTGCAGCACCAGGGAGGGGGAACGGGAGCAGGCGTGACAGAAGGTAGCCTGGCGCCCTGCAGCACCAGGGAGGGGGAACGGAAGCAGGCGTGACAGAAGGAAGCCTGGCGCCCTGCAGCACCAGGGAGGGGACCAGCAGGCGTGACAGAAGGTAGCCTGGCGCCCTGCAGCACCAGGGAGGGGGAACGGAAGCAGGCGTGACAGAAGGAAGCCTGGCGCCCTGCAGCACCAGGGAGGGGGAACGGAGCAGGCGTGACAGAAGGAAGCCTGGTGCCCTGCAGCACCAGGGAGGGGAGCGGGAGCAGGCGTGACAGAAGGGTAGCCTGGCGCCCTGCAGCACCAGGGAGGGGAGCGGAAGCAGGCGAGACAGAAGGAAGCCTGGCGCCCTGCAGCACCAGGGAGGGGGAGCAGGGAGCAGGCGTGACAGAAGGAAGCCTGGCGCCCTGCAGCACCAGGGAGGGGGAGCGGGAGCAGGCGTGACAGAAGGAAGCCTGGCGCCCTGCAGCACCAGGGAGGGGGAACGGGAGCAGGCGTGACAGAAGGAAGCCTGGCGCCCTGCAGCACCAGGGAGGGGAGCGGGAGCAGGCGTGACAGAAGGAAGCCTGGCGCCCTGCAGCACCAGGGAGGGGGAACGGGAGCAGGCGTGACAGAAGGAAGCCTGGCGCCCTGCAGCACCAGGGAGGGGGACCGGGAGCAGGCGTGACAGAAGGTAGCCTGGCGCCCTGCAGCACCAGGGAGGGGGAACGGGAGCAGGCGTGACAGAAGGAAGCCTGGCGCCCTGCAGCACCAGTGAGGGGGAGCGAGAGCAGGCGTGACAGAAGGAAGCCTGGCGCCCTGCAGCACCAGGGAGGAGGAACGGGAGCAGGCGTGACAGAAAGAAGCCTGGCGCCCTGCAGCACCAGGGAGGGGGAACGGAAGCAGGCGTGACAGAAGGAAGCCTGGCGCCCTGCAGCACCAGGGAGGGGGAACGGAAGCAGGCGTGACAGAAGGAAGCCTGGCGCCCTGCAGCACCAGGGAGGGGGAGCGGGAGCAGGCGTGACAGAAGGAAGCCTGGCGCCCTGCAACACCAGGGAGGGGGAACGGAAGCAGGCGTGACAGAAGAAAGCCTGGCGCCCTGCAGCACCAGGGAGGGGGAACGGGAGCAGGCGTGACAGAAGGGAAGCCTGGCGCCCTGCAGCACCTGGGAGGGGGACGGAAGCAGGCGTGACAGAAGGAAGCCTGGCGCCCTGCAGCACCAGGGAGGGGGACCGGGAGCAGGCGTGACAGAAGGAAGCCTGGCGCCCTGCAGCACCAGGGAGGGGGAGCGGAAGCAGGCGTGACAGAAGGAAGCCTGGCGCCCTGCAGCATCAAGGAGGGGGAACGGAAGCAGGCGTGACAGAAGGAAGCCTGGCGCCCTGCAGCACCAGGGAGGGGGAACGGAAGCAGGCGTGACAGAAGGAAGCATGGCGCCCTGCAGCACCAGGGAGGGGGACCGGGAGCAGGCGTGACAGAAGGTAGCCTGGCGCCCTGCAGCACCAGGGAGGGGGAGCGGAAGCAGGCGTGACAGAAGGTAGCCTGGCGCCCTGCAGCACCAGGGAGGGGGAGCGGGAGCAGGCGTGACAGAAGGAAGCCTGGCGCCCTGCAGCACCAGGGAGGGGGAGCGGGAGCAGGCGTGACAGAAGGAAGCCTGGCGCCCTGCAGCACCAGGGAGGGGGAACGGGAGCAGGCGTGACAGAAGGAAGCCTGGCGCCCTGCAGCACCAGGGAGGGGGAACGGAAGCAGGCGAGACAGAAGGAAGCCTGGCGCCCTGCAACACCAGGGAGGGGAAACGGAAGCAGGCGTGGCAGAAGGAAGCCTGGCGCCCTGCAGCACCAGGGAGGGGGACCGGGAGCAGGCGTGACAGAAGGTAGCCTGGCGCCCTGCAGCACCAGGGAGGGGGAGCGGAAGCAGGCGTGACAGAAGGTAGCCTGGCGCCCTGCAGCACCAGGGAGGGGGAGCGGAAGCAGGCGTGACAGAAGGTAGCCTGCCGCCCTGCAGCACCAGGGAGGGGGAGCGGGAGCAGGCGTGACAGAAGGAAGCCTGGCGCCCTGCAGCACCAGGGAGGGGGAACGGGAGCAGGAGTGACAGAAGGAAGCCTGGCGCCCTGCAGCACCAGGGAGGGGGAACGGAAGCAGGCGAGACAGAAGGAAGCCTGGCGTCCTGCAGCACCAGGGAGGGGGAACGGAAGCAGGCGAGACAGAAGGAAGCCTGGCGCCCTGCAACACCAGGGAGGGGGAACGGAAGCAGGCGTGACAGAAGGAAGCCTGGCGCCCTGCAACACCAGGGAGGGGGAACGGAAGCAGGCGTGACAGAAGGAAGCCTGTCACCCTGCAGCACCAGGGAGGGGGAACGGGAGCAGGCGTGACAGAAGGTAGCCTGGCGCCCTGCAGCACCCAGGGGAGGGGGAGGCGTGGAAGCAGGCGTGACAGAAACGGGGAAGCCTGGCGC
Source organism: Oncorhynchus nerka (assembly GCF_034236695.1). Lineage (NCBI taxonomy): Eukaryota > Metazoa > Chordata > Actinopteri > Salmoniformes > Salmonidae > Oncorhynchus > Oncorhynchus nerka. Next base: position 28,847 of record NW_027039425.1, on the reverse strand, counting down.
CCTGCAGCACCAGGGAGGGGGACCGGGAGCAGGCGTGACAGAAGGTAGCCTGGCGCCCTGCAGCACCAGGGAGGGGGAACGGGAGCAGGCGTGACAGAAGGAAGCCTGGCGCCCTGCAGCACCAGGGAGGGGGAGCGGGAGCAGGCGTGACAGAAGGAAGCCTGGCGCCCTGCAGCACCAGGGAGGGGGAACGGAAGCAGGCGTGACAGAAGGAAGCCTGGCGCCCTGCAACACCAGGGAGGGGGAACGGAAGCAGGCGTGACAGAAGGAAGCCTGGCGCCCTGCAGCACCAGGGAGGGGGAACGGGAGCAGGCGTGACAGAAGGTAGCCTGGCGCCCTGCAGCACCAGGGAGGGGGAGCGGAAGCAGGCGTGACAGAAGGTAGCCTGGCGCCCTGCAGCACCAGGGAGGGGAACGGAAGCAGGCGTGACAGAAGGAAGCCTGGCGCCCTGCAGCACCAGGGAGGGGGAACGGAAGCAGGCGTGACAGAAGGAAGCCTGGCGCCCTGCAGCACCAGGGAGGGGGACCAGGAGCAGGCGTGACAGAAGGTAGCCTAGCGCCCTGCAGCACCAGGGAGGGGGAGCGGAAGCAGGCGTGACAGAAGCGAGCCTGGCGCCCTGCAGCACCAGGGAGGGGGAGCGGAAGCAGGCGTGACAGAAGGTAGCCTGGCGCCCTGCAACACCAGGGAGGGGGAGCGGGAGCAGGCGTGACAGAAGGAAGCCTGGCGCCCTGCAGCACCAGGGAGGGGGACCGCAAGCAGGCGTGACAGAAGGAAGCCTGGCGCCCTGCAGCACCAGGGAGGGGGAGCGGAAGCAGGCGTGACAGAAGGAAGCCTGGCGCCCTGCAGCACCAGGGAGGGGGAGTGGGAGCAGGCTTGACAGAAGGTAGCCTGGCGCCCTCAGCACCAGGGAGGGGGAACGGGAGCAGGCGAGACAGAAGGTAGCCTGGCGCCCTGCAGCACCAGGGAGGGGGAGCGGAAGCAGGCGTGACAGAAGGTAGCCTGGCGCCCTGCAGCACAAGGGAGGGGAGCGGAGCAGGCGTGACAGAAAGAAGCCTGGCGCCCTGCAGCACCAGGGAGGGGGACCGGGAGCAGGCGTGACAGAAAGAAGCCTGGCGCCCTGCAGCACCAGGGAGGGGGACCGGGAGCAGGCGTGGCAGAAAGAAGCCTGGCGCCCTGCAGCACCAGGGAGGGGGAACGGGAGCAGGCGTGAAAGAAAGAAGCCTGGCGCCCTGCAGCACCAGGGAGGGGGACCGGGAGCAGGCGTGACAGAAAGAAGCCTGGCGCCCTGCAGCACCAGGGAGGGGGAACGGAAGCAGGAGAGACAGAAGGAAGCCTGGCGCCCTGCAGCACCAGGGAGGGGGAACGGAAGCAGGCGAGACAGAAGGAAGCCTGGCGCCCTGCAGCACCAGGGAGGGGGAGCGGAAGCAGGCGAGACAGAAGGAAGCCTGGCGCCCCTGCAGCACCAGGGAGGGGGAACGGAAGCAGGCGAGACAGAAGGAAGCCTGGCGCCCTGCAGCACCAGGGAGGGGGAACGGAAGCAGGCGTGACATAAAGAAGCCTGGCGCACTGCAGCACCAGGGAGGGGGACCGGAAGCAGGCGTGACAGAAAGAAGCCTGGCGCCCTGCAGCACCAGGGAGGGGGACCGGGAGCAGGCGTGACAGAAAGAAGCCTGGCGCCCTGCAGCACCAGGGAGGGGGAACGGGAGCAGGCGTGACAGAAAGAAGCCTGGCGCCCTGCAGCACCAGGGAGGGGGACCAGGAGCAGGCGTGACAGAAATAAGCCTGGCGCCCTGCAGCACCAGGGAGGGGGACCGGGAGCAGGCGTGACAGAAAGAAGCCTGGCGCCCTGCAGCACCAGGGAGGGGAGCAGAAGCAGGCGTGACAGAAAGAAGCCTGGCGCCCTGCAGCACCAGGGAGGGGGAACGGGAGCAGGCGTGACAGAAAGAAGCCTGGCACCCTGCAGCACCAGGGAGGGGGAACGGAAGCAGGCGAGACAGAAGGAAGCCTGGCGCCCTGCAGCACCAGGGAGGGGGAACGGAAGCAGGCGTGACAGAAGGAAGCCTGGCGCCCTGCAGCACCAGGGAGGGGGAACGGAAGCAGGCGAGACAGAAGGAAGCCTGGCGCCCTGCAGCACCAGGGAGGGGGAACGGAAGCAGGCGAGACAGAAGGAAGCCTGGCGCCCTGCAGCACCAGGGAGGGGGAACGGAAGCAGGCGTGACAGAAGGAAGCCTGGCGCCCTGCAGCACCAGGGAGGGGAACGGGAGCAGGCGTGACAGAAAGAAGCCTGGCGCCCTGCAGCACCAGGGAGGGGGAACGGAAGCAGGCGAGACAGAAGGAAGCCTGGCGCCCTGCAGCACCAGGGAGGGGGAACGGAAGCAGGCGAGACAGAAGGAAGCCTGGCGCCCTGCAGCACCAGGGAGGGGGAACGGAAGCAGGCGTGACATAAAGAAGCCTGGCGCACTGCAGCACCAGGGAGGGGGACCGGAAGCAGGCGTGACAGAAAGAAGCCTGGCGCCCTGCAGCACCAGGGAGGGGGACCGGGAGCAGGCGTGACAGAAAGAAGCCTGGCGCCCTGCAGCACCAGGGAGGGGGACCGGGAGCAGGCGTGACAGAAATAAGCCTGGCGCCCTGCAGCACCAGGGAGGGGGACCGGGAGCAGGCGTGACAGAAAGAAGCCTGGCGCCCTGCAGCACCAGGGAGGGGGAGCAGAAGCAGGCGTGACAGAAAGAAGCCTGGCGCCCTGCAGCACCAGGGAGGGGGAACGGGAGCAGGCGTGACAGAAAGAAGCCTGGCACCCTGCAGCACCAGGGAGGGGGAACGGAAGCAGGCGAGACAGAAGGAAGCCTGGCGCCCTGCAGCACCAGGGAGGGGGAACGGAAGCAGGCGAGACAGAAGGAAGCCTGGCGCCCTGCAGCACCAGGGAGGGGGAACGGAAGCAGGCGAGACAGAAGGAAGCCTGGCGCCCTGCAGCACCAGGGAGGGGGAACGGAAGCAGGCGAGACAGAAGGAAGCCTGGCGCCCTGCAGCACCAGGGGAGGGGAACGGAAGCAGGCGTGACAGAAGGGAAGCAGAAGGAAGCCTGGCGCCCTGCAGCACCAGGGAGGGGGAACGGGAGCAGGCGTGACAGAAAGAAGCCTGGCGCCCTGCAGCACCAGGGAGGGGGAACGGAAGCAGGCGAGACAGAAGGAAGCCTGGCGCCCTGCAGCACCAGGGAGGGGGAGCGGAAGCAGGCGTGACAGAAGGAAGCCTGGCGCCCTGCAGCACCAGGGAGGGGGAACGGAAGCAGGCGTGACAGAAGGAAGCCTGGCGCCCTGCAGCACCAGGGAGGGGTTTACTAAAACATAATCATTTCAACCTTGCTTAGATTTGTATATGATCACTTGTCACTGTATTATGCTTGTAAATACTTGGAGCTGATTTCCTTGTGTTTTTACAGTCTTTTATATCCAACAAGAAAAATACAATAGTACATAAAAACAATTGCAGAAAACATGGGATGCCAAATGAAACTACCCTTGGGCCAAATTCAGGCCGCCAGTTTGGGAACCCTGCTGTACAGAATATAAATATTCCAAAACAAGCATCCTGTTCGCAATAAGGCACTAAAGTAAAACTGCAAATAATGTGGCAAAGAAATTGACTTTATGTCCTGAATACAAAGCGTTATGTTTGGGGCAAATCCAATACAACACATCACTGAGTATCACTCTTCATATTTTACAGCATGGTAGTGGCTGCATCATGTTATGGGTATGCTTGTCATCGCCAAGATTTAGGGTGAAAGGAAACAGAATAGAGCTAAGCACTAAGCAAAATCCTAGAGGAAATCCTGGTTAATTTGCATTCCAACAGACACTAGGAGACACGTTTACCTTTCAGCAGGACAATAACCTAAAACACAAGGCTAAATATACAGTGGAGTTGCTTACCAAGACGACATTGAATGCTCCTTAGTGGCCTAGTTATAAATATATGTCAAGACATGAAAATGGCTGTCTAGCAATGATCAACAACCTACCGGACAGAGCTGGAATATTTTTTCTTTTTAATAATGTGCAAATATTGTACAATTCAGGTGTTTAGTTCTTAGAAACATACCCAGAAAGGTTCACAGCTGTAATAGCTGCCAAGGGTGATTATAACATGTACTGACTCAGGGGGTTGAAAACTTTTCTAATCAAGATATATTAGTGTTTATTCATCTATTTATTTTTTACAAATGTTCAAACTATTCATTGATCTTTCTTATACATCCATCCCTACACTTACTGAAAGAGGACAACAGTTCAACAGTTCATATGTGTATCACTCCCCTCAAAAAATGTTTTGCACTTGATGCACATGATGTATGCCCACGGATGGTCTCTGTTCATTCTTTCATGACTGAACTGTTCTCCCACTATGTGGCTCAGCGTTTTACAGGGAAACATAAGTTGTGGCTTGTTCAGTGGCAATGCTCTACATAGTGATTTCACTGCTTTGATTCATAGTGAAGAAACCCCAAGGCACAGTCTTCAACCTGTTATTATGTCATTATAACACATGTTTTGGTATGATAGGTGTTTTGTGTACGTGCGTATGTCAAGGGACACAGTACGATTATTCACGTCAGACTATAATCAGACAGAGTTTTGTCTGATTGACTAACTATCAGCTGCCTCTGAAACATCCATCACACGTTATCTTAATGGACCTGTGAACTCTAGAAGACTTCCAGCCAGGGAACTCGTTGACATGGCAGAATGGTGTCATTGGTCCACCTTAAAGTGTATACTATGGTGTAGTTTGAGGCTGCCTTAGTCTCAAGAAGCTGATCTTGGGTCGGTTTTGCATTATCCCCAATAATGGTTAAGGTTGGGATTGGGGGAGAGGAAGCTGACCCTAGAAACTTCACCCTGGAGCACTGTTTACAGCAGCTTTGTCCATTCAGGGGGTGAATTCAGCTCCTGGTCTGTAGTCTATAGTTGTTGGAAACATTGTAATAAAATGAGAACACAGTATTACCTATGGTTGGAAGTATTAACCATGCCTCTCCCTCTTTCCACCTTTCTGTCTTTCACTCCTTTTCTCTACCAGGGAAAAACCCATACAGCCTGTTCTTGATGACTTGTTCAGTCAGGGGGAGGGATAGAAGGAGTGGAGAGGGAGAGAGGGGCCAGGAAAGGAGGGAGGGAGGAGAGAGAGAGAGAGAGAGAGAGAGAGAGAGAGAGAGAGAGAGAGAGAGAGAGAGAGAGCGAGAGAGAGAGAGAGAGAGAGAGAGAGAGAGAGAGAGAGAGAGAGTGTGTGTGTGTGTGTGTTGAGATAAGGTCAGTGGAAGTTAGTCGCGATAGTGACAGGTAATCGATCTGGCCTCCTTTTTGTCTTCTTCTTGTCTGTCTGTGAGAAATGTAGATTGTCTGTGTGTTTTTGGTTTTACTATCCTTGTGAAGACCAGAAGTAAAATTAGGAAAATTCAGGCAATGGGGACATTTTGCCAGTCCCCACAAGGGAAAAAGCTATTTTAGACTTGGGGGGTTCGTTTTAGGGTTAGGGTTATGTTTAGGAGTTAGGGTTTAGGGTTAAGGTTAGGGGTTGTGGAAAATAAGATTTTGAATGTGAATTAATTGTTTGGTCCCCGAAATGATAGTTAAAAAAAACATGTGTGTGTGTGTGTGTGTGTTAGAGGGAGGTCCATTAAATACCCAGTTACATTTAGGTCAGGGCTACTAGACAAGTTCTGCTGCCTTTCTCCTGCTAACAGAGGCAGGAACACAGACATGTCAGTCAGAGGGCCTCTGAGCTACATTTTAAAAATAGATAGTGTAATGAATGACCTGCTTCCCCTGCCGAATCACCACAGAAGCTACAGCAGTAAGTGACGGCATGCTCACATTTTTACTAAATTGTTTCAGACCAAGAAAATACTTTCTCAATCTAAAACATACATTTGTGAAGAAAGAAAGCAAAACATGAATGTCCACTGTCATTATTAGCGTTCATATCTTTATCCAAATCTCTCTTGTCTGTCTGTCTGTCTGTCTTTTCGGGCACCCTATTGACTATACCTGTACTAGTTTTGACCAGAGCCTTATGTTCCCGGGTCAAAAGAAGTGTAGTATAAAGGGAATAGGGTGCCATTTGGGACACACATTTTCAGTTAGAACCCCACCGTGTCTACGTCCAGAGTGACTGTGTCTGTGCACTGCTCTGTGCCTGCCCATGTGTTCTGCATTTGAGAATAAAACACTTGTCAGCTCTTCTCTCGACAGAGCTTGGAATTGTTACCTAATAGAATGGTTTACGTGGCCAACTTCTGCCGGGCCGGGCTTGGATGTTTCCATTTGAAACTTATCATTAGAGCCCTGTTTCTCTCCCTAGCTCCACTTAAATGTGGTAGTATCTAGCAGCCGAGCATGTGTTCCAACGTCAGTCTTTCCAACATGAGCACATGGTTGTAGGGTGAAGTTCGTTGAAGTTGCCCCTGAACGCTAATTTTGGGTCAGTTATGCATTTCTCCCATTACTGGTAAAGGTTAGGATTGGAGGAAGAGAAGCGATCCATGATATGCGTCTAGGGGGAAACTTCACTCCGGAGCTGAACACATGTCACGGGACCAGGAAGAGGATGAAGAGGGAGGGCAAACTGCTACAGAAGTACTGTGTCACTGTCTCACTTCTTCTCTTGCCCTTTCAACAGTCTCATACTAGTCTTTTCATGTCATGCAGTCTCACACCAGTCACTTTGCCTTGTTGATTGAATTGTCAACAACAGCACAGGTCTGCCTGTACAAAACATACTCTTATGTTATACTGGTTTACCTATATGAAACATACTCTTACGTTATACTGGTCTACCTATGCGAACATACTCTTATGTTATACTGGTCTACCTATATGAACATACTCTTATGTTATACTGGTCTACCTATACCAACATACTCTTATGTTATACTGGTCTACCTATATGAACATACTCTTATGTTATACTGGTCTACCTATACAAACATACTCTTATGTTATACTGGTCTACCTATATGAACATACTCTTATGTTATACTGGTCTACCTATACAAACATACTCTTACGTTATACTGGTCTACCTATATGAACATACTCTTACGTTATACTGGTCTACCTATATGAACATACTCTTACGTTATACTGGTCTACCTATATGAACATACTCTTATGTTATACTGGTCTACCTATACAAACATACTCTTACGTTATACTGGTCTACCTATATGAACATACTCTTATGTTATACTGGTCTACCTACAGTGCCTTGCGAAAGTATTCGGCCCCCTTGAACTTTGCGACCTTTTGCCACATTTCAGGCTTCAAACATAAAGATATAAAACTGTATTTTTTTGTGAAGAATCAACAACAAGTGGGACACAATCATGAAGTGGAACGACATTTATTGGATATTTCAAACTTTTTTAACAAATCAAAAACTGAAAAATTGGGCGTGCAAAATTATTCAGCCCCCTTAAGTTAATACTTTGTAGCGCCACCTTTTGCTGCGATTACAGCTGTAAGTCGCTTGGGGTATGTCTCTATCAGTTTTGCACATCGAGAGACTGAAATTCTTTCCCATTCCTCCTTGCAAAACAGCTCAAGCTCAGTGAGGTTGGATGGAGAGCATTTGTGAACAGCAGTTTTCAGTTCTTTCCACAGATTCTCGATTGGATTCAGGTCTGGACTTTGACTTGGCCATTCTAACACCTGGATATGTTTATTTTTGAACCATTCCATTGTAGATTTTGCTTTATGTTTTGGATCATTGTCTTGTTGGAAGACAAATCTCCGTCCCAGTCTCAGGTCTTTTGCAGACTCCATCAGGTTTTCTTCCAGAATGGTCCTGTATTTGGCTCCATCCATCTTCCCATCAATTTTAACCATCTTCCCTGTCCCTGCTGAAGAAAAGCAGGCCCAAACCATGATGCTGCCACCACCATGTTTGACAGTGGGGATGGTGTGTTCAGGGTGTTGCTTTTACGCCAAACATAACGTTTTGCATTGTTGTCAAAAAGTTCAATTTTGGTTTCATCTGACCAGAGCACCTTCTTCCACATGTTTGGTGTGTCTCCCAGGTGGCTTGTGGCAAACTTTAAATGACACTTTTTATGGATATCTTTAAGAAATGGCTTTCTTCTTGCTACTCTTCCATAAAGGCCAGATTTGTGCAATATACGACTGATTGTTGTCCTATGGACAGAGTCTCCCACCTCAGCTGTAGATCTCTGCAGTTCATCCAGAGTGATCATGGGCCTCTTGGCTGCATCTCTGATCAGTCTTCTCCTTGTATGAGCTGAAAGTTTAGAAGGACGGCCAGTTCTTGGTAGATTTGCAGTGGTCTGATACTCCTTCCATTTCAATATTATCGCTTGCACAGTGCTCCTTGGGATGTTTAAAGCTTGGGAAATCTTTTTGTATCCAAATCCGGCTTTAAACTTCTTCACAACAGTATCTCGGACCTGCCTGGTGTGTTCCTTGTTCTTCATGATGCTCTCTGCGCTTTTAACAGACCTCTGAGACTATCACAGTGCAGGTGCATTTATACGGAGACTTGATTACACACAGGTGGATTGTATTTATCATATTTAGTCATTTAGGTCAACATTGGATCATTCAGAGATCCTCACTGAACTTCTGGAGAGTTTGCTGCACTGAAAGTAAAGGGGCTGAATAATTTTGCACGGACAATTTTTCAGTTTTTGATTTGTTAAAAAGTTTGAAATATCCAATAAATGTCGTTCCACTTCATGATTGTGTCCCACTTGTTGTTGATTCTTCACAAAAAAATACAGTTTTATATCTTTACGTTTGAAGCCTGAAATGTGGCAAAAGGTCGCAAAGTTCAAGGGGGCTGAGCAAGGCACTGTATATGAACATACTCTTATGTTATACTGGTCTACCTATTCGAACATACTCTTATGTTATACTGGTCTACCTATATGAACATACTCTTATGTTTCACTGGTCTACCTATACGAACATACTCTGATGTTATACAGGTTTACCTATATGAACATACTCTTATGTTTCACTGGTCTACCTATACGAACATACTCTGATGTTATACAGGTTTACCTATACAAAACATACTCCTATGTTATACAGGTTTACCTATACGAACATACTCTGATGTTATACAGGTTTACCTATACAAAACATACTCCTATGTTACACTGGTCTACCTATACAAAACATACTCCTATGTTACACTGGTCTACCTATACGAACATACTCTGATGTTATACAGGTTTATCTATACAAAACATACTCCTATGTTACACTGGTCTACCTATACAAAACATACTCCTATGTTATACAGGTTTACCTATATGAACATACTCTTATGTTTCACTGGTCTACCTATACGAACATACTCTGATGTTACACTGGTCTACCTATATGAACATACTCCTATGTTACACTGGTCTACCTATATGAACATACTCTGATGTTATACTGGTCTACCTATACGAACATACTCCTATGTTATACAGGTTTACCTATACAAAACATACTCCTATGTTATACAGGTTTACCTATATGAACATACTCTTATGTTTCACTGGTCTACCTATACGAACATACTCTGATGTTACACTGGTCTACCTATATGAACATACTCCTATGTTACACTGGTCTACCTATATGAACATACTCTGATGTTATACTGGTCTACCTATACGAACATACTCCTATGTTATACAGGTTTACCTATACAAAACATACTCCTATGTTATACACCCTTATACTCAATGGGTACAAACATGTTTTCTATAATCAAAGAAAATACTTCACAAACTAAAATTAGCTTCAAGACTGACGTGTTTGACAAAGGAGACCTAGAAGGGGCCATAGATGGTGATCTATTAGCAACTTAATTTGTACCAGAATAGGTCACATACAGTACAGTAAGATATCTAATTAGCGACAGAGCAGCGCACTCAGCCCTCTCTCTCCTGTCTTCCTCCTCTCTCCCTCTTTTTGCTCTCTCTGCCTGCTCTCTTTATGCCTCTTCTCTCTCTCTTTCACTCTGCCTTCAAGAGAAATAATTAGGCCAAAGCTAATAATGTCGGTCCCTCCAACACTCTGGCTGACTTCATTAGGGAAGAGAGAGGGGTCAAATGTGCAGAAAACCATTCAACTGAAACAGTGTGGAGGACCCTTCCCTTTCTCAGTGTATCTTTCACGGTCTGTTTCAGCTAAACAATATGGTCATTAGCATAGCAAATGCCTTTACGCAAAGTGACCTAAGGTATCTGTGTGTGAGTTCAGTGTGAGACCCATGCAGAAATTGATTGAACACTGGAGCCTGTTCAGGAGGATGTACTGTAGTGTTATAGAACATTCAGATAGATATCTGTAAGGTAGAGCAGACATTGATTGAACACTGGGGCCTGTTCAGGAGGATGTACTGTAGTGTTATAGAACATTCAGATAGATATCTGTAAGGTAGAGCAGACATTGATTGAACACTGGGGCCTGTTCAGGAGGATGTACTGTAGTGTTATAGAACATTCAGATAGATATCTGTAAGGTAGAGCAGACATTGATTGAACACTGGGGCCTGTTCAGGAGGATGTACTGTTCAGGAGGATGTACTGTAGTGTTATAGAACATTCAGATAGATATCTGTAAGGTAGAGCAGACATTGACTGAACACTGGGGCCTGTTCAGGAGGATGTACTGTAGTGTTATAGAACATTCAGATAGATATCTGTAAGGTAGAGCAGACATTGATTGAACACTGGGGCCTGTTCAGGAGGATGTACTGTAGTGTTATAGAACGTTCAGATAGATATCTGTAAGGTAGAGCAGACATTGATTGAACACTGGGGCCTGTTCAGGAGGATGTACTGTAGTGTTATAGAACATTCAGATAGATATCTGTAAGGTAGAGCAGACATTGATTGAACACTGGGGCCTGTTCAGGAGGATGTACTGTAGTGTTATAGAACATTCAGATAGATATCTGTAAGGTAGAGCAGACATTGATTGAACACTGGGGCCTGTTCAGGAGGATGTACTGTAGTGTTTTAGAACGTTCAGATAGATATCTGTAAGGTAGAGCAGACATTGATTGAACACTGGGGCCTGTTCAGGAGGATGTACTGTAGTGTTATAGAACATTCAGATAGATATCTGTAAGGTAGAGCAGACATTGACTGAACACTGGGGCCTGTTCAGGAGGATGTACTGTAGTGTTATAGAACATTCAGATAGATATCTGTAAGGTAGAGCAGACATTGATTGAACACTGGGGCCTGTTCAGGAGGATGTACTGTAGTGTTATAGAACGTTCAGATAGATATCTGTAAGGTAGAGCAGACATTGATTGAACACTGGGGCCTGTTCAGGAGGATGTACTGTAGTGTTATAGAACGTTCAGATAGATATCTGTAAGGTAGAGCAGACATTGATTGAACACTGGGGCCTGTTCAGGAGGATGTACTGTAGTGTTATAGAACATTCAGATAGATATCTGTAAGGTAGAGCAGACATTGATTGAACACTGGGGCCTGTTCAGGAGGATGTACTGTAGTGTTATAGAACGTTCAGATAGATATCTGTAAGGTAGAGCAGACATTGATTGAACACTGGGGCCTGTTCAGGAGGATGTACTGTAGTGTTATAGAACATTCAGATAGATATCTGTAAGGTAGAGCAGACATTGATTGAACACTGGGGCCTGTTCAGGAGGATGTACTGTAGTGTTATAGAACGTTCAGATAGATATCTGTAAGGTAGAGCAGACATTGATTGAACACTGGGGCCTGTTCAGGAGGATGTACTGTAGTGTTATAGAACATTCAGATAGATATCTGTAAGGTAGAGCGTTTGCAATCAGGTTCACTGTTATTATGGGTCACTATTTCATTATGTTTGTACTGTGTGTTATGTCCTGCCTCCTTTTTAAGCAAATGATCAAATGAATTTTAACCCACGGTGAGATAATAAAGTTAATCAAATCAGCTCTATTTGTAACTTTTCTGTCTGCAATGCTGAATGACAAGTAATCCATCATATAAACAAGACATGAAGCAGACAACTCATGAATGTACCCTTTTTTTATTGGACTTATATAGAAATCATTTTTCTAAACAAAGTAGCACCGTTACTTAAGTTTTACTTTATCATGTAGAACTGTCAGAAAAATAAAACTCTCGATACATTTTCAAATCTTGTCTCTGCAAATATAACATTAGTATTTGACGCGAGGTTAAAGGCCCTTTATCATAAAATAAAATATACTTTGTTCTTAAACTTTGCTCAATAAAGTACATTTACACTCAAGTAACAGCACCTACATATACATAAACAAGTGGTAAACAAATGTAATAAAATAGAAATATTAAAACTATAGTGGTGCAACAGAAGTCTGTAAATCCCACTGGAATCTAATTCATACAAATTTTTAGAAAGCATAAATGTTTTTTTGTTCTTTTTTTGTTTGACTTACTAAGTTTTATACATTTCAACATTTCGTAATAATATAGAATAAAATATGCTTTATATTACTGAATAGAAAATATGCTGGGTGAAGCGATTTAAAAGACATTTTTTGCTGAACCTATAAAAACTCCATCCCAACAGAATACTGTCAAATGTAAATAGGCATCCTTGTGGTTCTTGTATTTCCTCCCACAGTCTGTGTGATATTTAAATAATACAGTGATCATTGCCATAAGGTCATACTAAAAATAAAACACATTTCAACCCAGCTACAAAAACAGTTCACTGAACTTAAATAAAAAATATCTGTAAACATCTTTGCAATACCAAATATAATCTTTCAAGTCAAAAAAGAATAACATACTTCAATCTGTATTAACGTAATTAATATTACAACTTTTTCATCGACATGGAATATTTCCCCATTCTATACATATATAAGCAGGATATGTTGTTGTACTCCCTCACATGGTTGGCTGACCTTAAACTGCAGTATCTTCACCTTACAAGAACTTAAGAAGCCGATGTCCTGACAAACTTGTCTCCCTCCGACATTCAATCAGTGAAACAGGGAGGCTTTTCTCTGCTAACAGTCTGACCAAACGACTCTTAAGTACCTCAGTCCAAGACCTTTCTGCCTTTCTCCTAACTTCATAAATGTTGTGTACAATTCATTACTACGACTACTGATTACTATGCTGGAGTATTTTAAACATGCATTTGTAGATGTTGAAAATATCTTTCTCCCTCAAGCTATAGTAAGTTATAAACTATTCCCACGGAGCCCTGATGAGGGTTGTCTATCCCTTTTTTGGATACTGCAGCTTTCCTATACATACATATGTATATACACAAACATATATCCCCATACAATAGGATCCTTTCAAGCAGAACAAGAGTCTTGTTTTAGTTGTGGTTGTTGCTATCGTAGTCAAGACCCAGTCATCTTGGTAATATTGTCAGTCAAGAAAGACTTGGTCATCTTGGTAATAACATCATAGTCAGAGAGTCAGAGACAACGTCTTATGAAAATATACGTATGGCCTGAGTGACCCCTGTGTGGCACACGGGGCATTTGGGCTCACTCCTCTGGCAGATGCGGTTGGCACACTCCATACAAAACAGGTTGTGGCCACAGGGCACCAGAGCTGCAATTACCTCGCTCTCAAAGCACAAGGAGCAGTCGCGGCTGCCCTTTCGGCTGGTGGAGGAGGAAGAGGATGAAGAGGAGGCTGAGGAGTCGCAGGGCACCCCGGGGAGGTGGGGCCCGGGCAGAGAGGCCATGCCGTTGGAGCTGGGGTACCCGTGGAAGCACCGGGGCCTCCTCCTGGGTCGCTGCGGACTCTCCGGGCCAGGGGGTGATCGGTGGGTCCTCCGGCGTGGTTGTTTTGGAGGGGTGGGGACAGGCGGGGCTGGGGGTACAGCCGCCGTTCATCCTCCTCTGGCTCGTCGCCATCCCGTTGGCGTTCGTGGAAGCATTGGCTGATGGGTAGATGGCAGAGGAGGTGGAGGTAGGGGAGCTGGAGGATGAGGAGGAGGGAGTCATCCCCCGCTCGTACTGGGACCAGAGGAGGCCGGGCGGGGCCGGCGTGGGGTTGAACCCAGGTGAGGTGTCGCTGAAGGTCATGTCAGTGCAGTCGGGCGAGATGACGTCGCCACCATAGACAAAGCCATTCCCGTTGGTGTTGATGTTCAGGTTGTTGTTGTTGTTGTTGCCGTTGCTGGCGGTGTAGCTGAGCGCTGGGGAGGGGGGGCTGTAGTCCGCCATGCGCGAGCCGCTGTTGGTGCCGAAGTAGGAGTCTGTGGACGCGCTGCCCAGGGAGGATGATGAGTCGTTGCGGTAGTTGGAGAAAGGTTTGCGTCCCGATGTGGTGGCAGCGCTCTGCGGGTTACTGGGCTTGGACCATAGGGTGGGGTGGCCATGAATGTCAAACCCGACATCCGTGCCATTGGCATGGAAGTCGTTCTCGTCCTGGAGCTCAATGAGGCCACCAGTCCGCATGGTGATGTGGGCCTCGATCTCCTCCCGAGCACGGTCCACGTTCTCAGGCATGCCCGTCACCTCGAACACGGGCTCCTTGTCCCGGCTGGGAGTCACGATGTAGGTGTGGGTTGTCTGCTGGATGCGCTTGATGGTGGCCCCCTTGGGACCCACGACCAGCCCAACAACCCTGTAAGGAACCCGGACTTGGATGGTGGTCTGGCCTGGTAGGTTGGGGGGTCCAGGGGCCGGGGTACCACCTCCCGTTGTCCCGTTGATGCTTGTGTTCTTGTTCGGGAGGCCCGGATCATGGAGAAGTGCTCAGCCGCAGAGATGATCTCTCTCCTTGCCATAGCGACGTCTTCCCTCCTCCCGGTCACCACGAACACCGGCTCCTCGCCACGCACGGGCGTCTTGATGTAGGTGTTGGTCTTGGCTCGTAGGGCTTTGATTTTGCATCCTGTGGTCACACAGGAAAAGGGGACAGTAAGTGCATGTCAAAATGTTGAGGGACAAAAAGCATCCTGTGGTCACACAGGAAAAGGGGACAGTAAGTGCATGTCAAAATGTTGAGGGACAAAAAGCATCCTGTGGTCACACAGGAAAAGGGGACAGTAAGTGCATGTCAAAATGTTGAGGGACAAAAAGCATCCTGTGGTCACACAGGAAAAGGGGACAGTAAGTGCATGTCAAAATGTTGAGGGACAAAAAGCATCCTGTGGTCACACAGGAAAAGGGGACAGTAAGTGCATGTCAACATGTTGAGGGACAAAAGCATCATGTGACGGGTGGAAATGTGGTCGATGTGCTGCTTGAAACAGCAGGGATGTGTGAGTTTGTGTTTTTATTCTCAGCTATTTCAAAGGCTAGAAAACAATTCACCCTATTCTTATCTGGGATAAATTCAAACCACATGCTCTACGACTATCATGTCCATATGCCAGATGAGGTCAAAAATAGCACAAGTAAATGGGTGGGGGGATGCCTGCAGAATCCATGATTTCCCCTTAGCACAGCAACATATGATAAGAGAAATGCAAAGGAAATATCGACTAACTGTCAAGATACATTTTATTTAATTAAAATGTATCTTGGGATTATACGAACATAGATAATTCTACTTGGTTGATTCAATTTCCGGGCATAATTGCATAAAGTTCTGTTCCAACCGCCTCCAGGTGTAACTATTGTATAATTAAAAATGGGGAACAGTTGAGGAAAGCAGCCGAGGATTGAAAATCCCTGGCGTCGTGGGCTGAGGCAGAAGCCTATCTGGGACAAGAGTGTTATAACATGACAAAGGGAGTGAATCCCTTGTGGAAATATAACACTCCCCGTCAGAGCGCTGCCTGTCTATATGATCACTACCGTAGCAGACAAACTATTCCTTCGCTTGCCTTTGTTTTGCCGAGGATAACAACTGACATATTGCAGTGGAAGGGAGGTGGAAACCCATATTCTGCACGTATGTGTAACAGTCAGTCAGTCAGTGTAACATGGACTCTGGCCAGCTGCTGGCTATAGCTGGAAGATTGTATCCTAACAAAGAAACAGCGAAAAGCAAATATAGTAACCTCCTCACCTTGTCTGCCGACGATTTCAGCTACATGCTCCGAACTAGGCACAGGGACACATTCGGTCATATTGACACTCTTTTTCCGGCTAGACTCGTTGTCATATAGCCCGTTCTCGTCGTTGTCCAAGCCGAGCAAGGAGAGCTGGTCCAGGGCTAACTGCAGGGCTCTCTGGTCGTCCAGGGCGTTCTCCTGGTTGCTCCCATTCCTCTCCATCTCCGCGAACAGTGAGCTAGGCATCTTTGCGTTTTTGCAGTCTGGAGCAGTGAGCGCAGACAAAGAGGGAAAACACGGAAGCTGGGTAGGAAAAGGAGTGATGATGGGAAAATGGGGCACCCGACCGGTTTCAAAGCAATGGTGCAAATCAGTGCGCTTTTTTCTTTCTCCTCTCAGTTACAAAATCAGTGCAAGCAATCCGCCCTACCAGAAAGGGACCTATTTTCTTGTTGATGAGCCCGAATCCCGAAATGTGCCTTGAGAAGGGCACAGAAATGACTATTCCAGAGTTGTAGGTTGGCTTTGATGGAACGCCGGCGGTGGTAATATTCCTTCACAGAGCCCCTCCCAACTGGACTCACACACTCAGCTCTTTTCTGTTTCTGTCTGACTTGCTGCAGAGCCAGACAGCACTACTGGGGGATATGTGCGAATGACGTCACCCACCAGGGCAGGGTCGGTGCGGCGCTGCTTGGTGAATTTGCATAGCCGGAACCGATTGGACAGGCGCGGTGGATGGGAGGTCACAGAAGCGCTTCCACAGTCCCTGAAAGAAATAGCCTGTACTCCCTCCTTTGTTGTCTCCCTACAACAAAACGCAGTATTTTTTTGATAAGAAACGAAATGCGTTTATATTCCGACTTCCTCATGAGGAGCTTTGTTGTTTATGCCTACTGTGTAATAAATAGTGGTCTCTTCCTGAGCGCCCGCATGTTTATTACAAGCGCATGTAAATAAATGAGGTCATGCGGTTATTATATCCCCATGTGGCTTTTCTTTGTGTGTCAAATAGCGCATTTTCAATCAAAAAAGCTTTTGTCGGCTGATTGCATGCGTCGCTTTGTTATTTTTCAAATAAATATGCAAACTACCCAATTTACACATAGGTCTATGCGTCAAAATGAGAGGTATCATTTTGAAAAACATAGCGCGTAATTGTATATAAAACAATGCTATGAGGCCAAAACTCAGACATTATATTACTATCATATGTCAAATGATAAGCTTTTTAAATCAATTTATAAAAACGTGTGTTGCAGGGCATGCCCAGACATGAGCTTTTTGTTTTGTTTTTCTCTGGCAAGACCCCTCTCTCTCTCCCTCCCCTCTCTCCTTCTCTCTCTGCAAATGTCGGCCAGCTCTTGGCATTAAAGCCTATCATGACTCATGACACATGTATTTAATGATCACTAACAATAACTGTAGCTGTAGAATGATTTTCGAAACATCCTCGCACTGAATTGGCACGCTCATCGTGACAGGCATTTGCCTCCGTGACATCAGTGTCTCTCTGCCTATTTGCTTGGGACTTGAAACCAACAGCTAGCAGGTAATTAATTGTTGCGTTCAAACACCACTCATTTCTGAGAATGTTTACACCAGTGAAGAGCGCAGCGACAGAGAGAGTTACCACACCGCGTCCTAAACTAGGGGAAAACCCAATACATCATTAGATCTACTGGCCCAGATATTAAAGCTTAGTGCTAGGATACCCTACTATAATACGTGCTGTAGGCTATAGGCTATACCAGGTATAGTAAACGTCTATTAACAGTGTTTATTGTTTGAATGATGGAAATTGAGTTAAGATGGTAATAGCCTAAACATTCATAAAGGTGGCAGGTAGCCTCGCGGTGAAGAGTGTTGGGCAGGCACCCGAAAGGTCGCTGGTTCGTGCTGATTAGGTGAAAGATCTGTCAATGTGCCCTTCATTTAACCAGAATTGCTCTGGATAAGAGCGTCTGCTAAATTACTCAAATGTAAAGTAGCTAAACTACTGATTAAGGTCCCCAAATTCAAGGCGCAGTGTTATTTCGATTCTAGAATATCATTCACCCCGTAAAAAAAAAAATGCAATGAGACAGAACACAACAGTTTCACATATATATTTTTTCTACAGGTCCTATATCATCCAACAATACAGTCCTAATGACAATAGCTATTGTCAGTTTGCATATTTCAGTTTATTGCGTGGCATTATGTAAACGTTAGCCGCATGGTGGGGAGCTGGGAAGGAGGAGGGGCGGGTGAGAGGTCTTTCTGCATCCAGCGACCAACGTGCCCTTTCTGGCCAGGCAAGGACCCCGCGGGGAGGGGGACAGCGGGGGAGCCGCTTCTTTCAAAACAAAGGACATTTCAAACCAATTCAGAGCCATTGAGACGAGAAACACTCGCCTTTGTCACCTCACTCTGCGCTCACAATTGCTATGCTAAAATCAACCGCTCCGAACCTGAGAACGCGGGATGGGCACCTCTTGTTATTGGAACCCCCCAATCCAACCCCCTCACTCTTTTTTTTGTTGCATTGTCGCATTGTCACATTGTCTTGTATTAGGGGGCTTGAATGCTGGCTTTAAAACATCTGGAATTTCACTATAGACGCGCGGTGCGTGATATCTGACCCACTTGAAGATATGGAAAGGACCGTGTATTTATTGTATGGAATGTAAAACTAAATTAAAATAATAGCTTTTTCCACCTGGCAGAAATAGCTATTGTTACAGGAATATAAAATTACATTAAAATAATAGCTTTTTCCACCTATCAGAAATCACAAGTCCCATACTACTGTATATTAATAATAATTTAGTTATATAAGATTTGGTTTGTTTCAACACATTATATTGTCCTTTCACCTGCTCGATTCACGGTCTGGAATAATATAGGCATAGAAATAGATGATAATTGTATGAGTACAGGTCTATGGGCTGATCTGAGTATTTTAATGGTAAAGAACAGATATTATCCTGCCAACACAATCTCATCAAGGAGGGAATAAAGAGCAAACTGGACATTCAGTCAACAGGGAAACATGATTCCAATTAAAGGTGCTTCTTCATTAACATGATTCCAATTAAAGGTGCTTCTTCATTAACATGATTCCAATTAAAGGTGCTTCTTCATTAACATGATGATAAAAAGTGATGAGAGCTTCAGTGTTCTGTTCAGCCTACATGGCGGCTACGTGGTTCATTGTGTTTCTTATATACTTCACACTGCACATTTTACCACTAAGAAAACCAGTTTTACCACAACACCATGTGGTGTGAGTCCCCAGGATCAAACTACCCATGGATGTCAGTTTGTTAGGTAAACAAAGCAGTAGTCGACCCATTCACCTCTAGTCCCCTAGGTTAGGTGAAACTAATCTAGGAGCAGTTTCAGGTAACCTTAACCATCAGTGGGGGAAATGCAAACCTGACCCAGGATCAGCGTCTAGGGCAACGTCACCAAACACCTATACCTCTCATCATGAATATGGCAGCATTATAAACTGGGGTAGCGACAATGTACCATTTCCAAGGCCAACTTGAATGTCTTCACATAATAATGACTCTGAACGGGTCGCACTTTAAACAAATAAACATTTGTAAAGGCTTACATAGCATTCATAATGTCTTCATAAGCACGACACAAATGCTTCACAAAAAATATAAGTCAGACCATATACAGGGTAAAAGTAATTACATCTGGTCTTTGCCAAATGTGGCATGATTCATTTTCCACCCATAGTATATAGGCTCTGTAGCTTGATGTTGCCTTTTAAGATATGCAGTACCAGTCAAAAGTTTGGACACACCACTCATTTTTCTTTATTTTTACTATTTTCTACGTTATAGAATAATAGTGAAGTCATCAAAACTATGAAATAACACATATGGAATCATGTAACCCGAAAAGTGGTAAACAAATCAAAATATATTTTATACTTCAGATTCTTCAAAGTAGCCACCCTTTGCCTTGATGACAGCTTTGCATTCTCTCAACCAGCTCCATGAGGTAGTCACCTGGTGTCACGCCCTAGTCGAAGTATTTTGTGTTTATCTTCATGTTTGGGTCAGGCCAGGGTGTGGCATGGGGTTTTTGTATTGTGGTGTGTTTTGTCTTGGGGTTTTGGTATGTATTGGGATTGTAGCTAGTGGGGTGATCTAGCAAAGTCTATGGCTGTCTGGAGTGGTTCTCAATCAGAGGCAGGTGTTTATCGTTGTCTCTGATTGGGAACTATATTTAGGCAGCCATATTCTTTGAGTGTTTTGTGGGTGATTGTCCTTAGTGTCCTTGTTCCTGTTTATGTGTTAGTGTACACAAGTATAGGCTGTTTCGGTTTTCATTATGTTTATTGTTTTTTGTAGTGTTTGTATTTAGATTCGTGTTACGTTTGTTTATTAAAACATGGATCGCAATCTACACGCTGCATTTTGGTCCGACTCTCCTTCACACCAAGAGAACCGTTACACCTGGAATGCTTTTGCAACAGTCTTGAAAGAGTTCCCACATATGCGGAGCACTTGTTGGCTGCTTTTCCTTCACTCTGTGGTCCAACTCATCCCAAACCATCTCAATTGGGTTGAGTTTGGGTGATTGTGGAGGCCAGGTCATATAATGCAGCACTCCATCACTCTCCTTCTTGGTCAAATAGCCCTTACACAGCCTGGAGGTGTGTTTTGGGTCATTGTCCTGTTGAAAAACAAATGATAGTCCCACTAAGCACAAACCAGATAGGATGGAGTATCGTGCATAATGCTGTGGTAGCCATACTAGTTAAGTGTGCCTTGAATTCTAAATAAATTACAGACGGTGTCACCAGCAAAGCACCCTCACACAATCACACCTCCTTCTCCATGCTTCACGGTGGGAAACAAACATGTAGAGATCATCCATTCACCTACTTTGATTCTCACAAAGACACAGTGGTTGGAACCAAAAATCTCAAATTTGGATTCATCAGACCAAAGGACAGATTTCCACCGATCTAATGTCCATTGCTCGTGTTTCTTCGCACAAGCAAGTCTCTTCTTATTGTTGGTGTCATTTAGTAGTGGTTTAATTGCAGCAATTCGACCATGAAGGCCTGATTCACGTAGTCTCCTCTGAACAGTTGATGTTGAGATGTGCCTGTTACTGAAGTTGTTCTCAACTTGCCTACCTGGTTAAATAAAGGTGAAATAAATCAATAAAAACTTGAACTCTGTGAAGCATTTAAACTCAGCAAATAAAGAAACGTTCCCTCACTTTCAACTGCGTTTATTTTCAGCAAACTTAACATGTGTAAACATTTGTATGAACATAACAAGATTCAACAACTGAGACATAAACTGAACAAGTTCCACAGACATGTGACTAACAGACATGGAATAATGTGTCCCTGAACAAAGGGGGGTCAAAATCAAAAGTAACAGTCAGTATCTAGTGTGGCCACCAGCTGCATTAAGTACTGCAGTGCATCTCCTCCTCATGAACTGCACCAGATTTGCCTGTTCTTGCTGTGAGATGTTACCCCACTCTTCCACCAAGGCACCTGCAAGTTCCCGGACATTTCTGGGGGGAATAGCCCTAGCCCTCACCCTCCAATACAACAAGTCCCAGACGTGTTCAATGGGATTGAGATCCGGGCTCTTCGCTGGCCATGGCAGAACACTGACATTCCTGTCTTGCAGGAAATCACGCACAGAACGAGACGTATGGCTGGTGGCATTGTCATGCTGGAGGGTCATGTCAGGATGAGCCTGCAGGAAGGTTACCACATGAGGGAGGAGGATGTCTTCCCTGTAACGCAGTGTTGAGATTGCCTGCAATGACAACAAGCTCAGTCCGATGATGCTGTGACACACCGCCCCAGACCATGACGGACCCTCCACCTCCAAATCGATCCCGCTCCATAGTACAGGCCTCGGTGTAACGCTCATTCCTTCGACAATAAACGCAAATCCGACCATCACCCCTGGTGAGACAATACCGCAAATCGTCAGTGAAGAGCACTTTTTGCTAGTCCAGTCTGGTCCAGCGACGGTGGGTTTGTGCCCATAGGCGACATTGTTGCCGGTGATGTCTGGTGAGGACCTGCCTTACAACAGGCCTAAAACCCCTCAGTCCAGCCTCTCTCAGCCTATTGTGGACAGTCTGAGCACTGATGGAGGGATTGTGCATTCCTGGTGTAACTCGGGCAGTTGTTGTTGCCATCCTGTACCTGTCCCGCAGGTGTGATGTTCAGATGTACAGATCTGCGTCCGTCCTGTCTCCCTGTAGCGCTGTCTTAGGCGTCTCACAGTACTGACATTTCAATTTATTTCCCTGGCCACATCTACAGTCCTCATGCCTCCTTGCAGCATGCCTAAGGCATGTTCACGCAGATGAGCAGGGACCATCTTTCTGTTGGTGTTTTTCAGAGTCAGTAGAAAGGCCTCTTTGGTGTTCTAAGTTTTCATAACTGTGACCTTAATTGCCTACCGTCTGTAAACTGTTAGTGTCTTAACTACCGTTCCACGGGTGCATGTGTATGAATTGTTTATGGTTCATTGAACAATAATGGGAAACAGTGTTTAAACCCTTTACAATGAAGATCTGTGAAGTTATTTGGATTTTTACGAATTACCTTTGAAAGACAGGGTCCTGAAAAAGGGACGTTTCTTTTTTTGCTGAGTTCATTTGGGCTGCAATCTGAGGTGCAGTTAACTCTAATGAATGTATCCTCTGCACCAGAGGTAACTCTGAGTCTTCCTTTCCTGTGGTGGTCCTCATGAGAGCCAGTTTCATCATAGCTCTTGATGTTTTTTGCGACTACACTTGAAGAAACATTAAAAGTTCATGTCTTCAAGTAATGATGGACTGTCATTTCTCTTTGCTTT
Source organism: Oncorhynchus nerka (assembly GCF_034236695.1). Classification (NCBI taxonomy): domain Eukaryota; kingdom Metazoa; phylum Chordata; class Actinopteri; order Salmoniformes; family Salmonidae; genus Oncorhynchus; species Oncorhynchus nerka. Next base: position 6,001 of record NW_027039425.1, on the reverse strand, counting down.
TTTGAGCTGTTCTTTCCATAATATGGACTTGTTCTTTTACCAAATAGGGCTGTCTTCTGTATTTCCACCCCTGTCACAACACAACTAACTGGCTCAAATGAATTAAGAAGGAAAGAAATTCCACAAATGAACTTAACAAGGCACACATGTTAATTGAAATGCATTCCAGGTGACTACCTCATGAAGCTGGTTGAGAGAATGCCAAGAGTGTGCAAAGCTGTCATCAAGGCAAATGTTGGCTACTTTGAAGAATCTCAAATATAAAATATATTTTGATTTGTTTAACACTTCTTGGGTGACTACATGATCCCATGTGTGTTATTTCATCATTTTGATGTCTTCACTGTTATTCTACAATGTACAAAAGAGTAAAAATAAAGAAAAATCCTTGAATGAGTAGGTGTGTCCAAACTTTTGACTGGTACTGTCTATATTTTTCCAACATATAGGTCTTATAAAAGGGTTTATGAAGGCTTCATCAAGCTTTACAAGTTGTAATTTGTTATAAGTGGGATCTTTGTGATATTCTTTTCTATTCTATATTGTACTGAACTGAATAGTTGATTTGTTTGCACCTATTCAGCCCTCTCTCTGGAGCTAAGACACCTGTGTTCCTCTTTCTAGCCTCAATAGACCAATAGACAGACAGACAGTTCCTGGGGTAATGCTACTGATATTCACTGTGCTGTTCGGCACACAAAGCCACCCAGCTGCTTAGTGGTGGTTAGCTGTTAGCCGTTAGCCGGTGGTCTTTTAATGAGAGGAAGATGAGATTAGCCAAGCTGACCCAGAACAGAGCTGTCTGTAGCACATAGGCTGGACTTTAAGCTACTGCACTGTCTGACTGGCTGACTGGCTGATTGCTGCAGAGAGAGAGGGGGTGGGGTTGGGGGCATAGAGAGAGAGCGAGAGAGAGGGCGGGGGGGGGGGATAGAGAGAGAGAGGGGGAGGGGAGGTAGAGTGAGATAGAGGGCGGGGGTGGAGGGATAGATTTCTGTATTTTTATTTTATTTTTTTATTTCACCTTTATTTAACCAGGTAGGCTAGTTGAGAACAAGTTCTCATTTGCAACTGCGACCTGGCCAAGATAAAGCATAGCAGTGTGAACAGACAACACAGAGTTACACATGGAGTAAACAATTAACAAGTCAATAACACAGTAGAAAAAAATGGGCAGTCTATATACAATGTGTGCAAAAGGCATGAGGAGGTAGGCGAATAATACAATTTTGCAGATTAACACTGGGGTGATAAATGATCAGATGGTCATGTACAGGTAGAGATATTGGTGTGCAAAAGAGCAGAAAAGTAAATAAATAAATAAAAAAAACAGTATAAAAACAGTATGGGAATGAGGTAGGTGAAAATGGGTGGGCTATTTACCAATAGACTATGTACAGCTGCAGCGATCGGTTAGCTGCTCGGATAGCTGATGTTTGAAGTTGGTGAGGAGATAAAAGTCTCCAACTTCAGCGATTTTTGCAGTTCGTTCCAGTCACAGGCAGCAGAGTACTGGAACGAAAGGCGGCCAAATGAGGTGTTGGCTTTAGGGATGATCAGTGAGATACACCTGCTGGAGCGTGTGCTACGGATGGGTGTTGCCATCGTGACCAGTGAACTTAGATAAGGCGGAGCTTTACCTAGCATGGACTTGTAGATGACCTGTAGCCAGTGGGTCTGGCGACGAATATGTAGCGAGGGCCAGCCGACTAGAGCATACAAGTCGCAGTGGTGGGTGGTATAAGGTGCTTTGGTGACAAAACGGATGGCACTGTGATAGACTGCATCCAGTTTGCTGAGTAGAGTGTTGGAAGCCATTTTGTAGATGACATCGCCGAAATCGAGGATCGGTAGGATAGTCAGTTTTACTAGGGTAAGCTTGGCGGCGTGAGTGAAGGAGGCTTTGTTGCGGAATAGAAAGCCGACTCTTGATTTGATTTTCGATTGGAGATGTTTGATGTGAGTCTGGACGGAGAGTTTGCAGTCTAGCCAGACACCTAGGTACTTATAGATGTCCACATATTCAAGGGTGGAACCATCCAGGGTGGTGATGCTAGTCGGGCATGCGGGTGCAGGCAGCGATCGGTTGAAAAGCATGCATTTGGTTTTACTCGCGTTTAAGAGCAGTTGGAGGCCATGGAAGGAGTGCTGTATGGCATTGAAGCTCGTTTGGAGGTTAGATAGCACAGTGTCCAATGACGGGCCGAAAGTATATAGAATGGTGTCGTCTGCGTAGAGGTGGATCAGGGAATCGCCCGCAGCAAGAGCAACATCATTGATATATACAGAGAAAAGAGTCGGCCCGAGAATTGAACCCTGTGGCACCCCCATAGAGACTGCCAGAGGACCGGACAGCATGCCCTCCGATTTGACACACTGAACTCTGTCTGCAAAGTAATTGGTGAACCAGGCAAGGCAGTCATCCGAGAAACCGAGGCTATTGAGTCTGCCGATAAGAATATGGTGATTGACAGAGTCGAAAGCCTTGGCGAGGTCGATGAAGACGGCTGCACAGTACTTTTTTTATCGATGGCGGTTATGATATCGTTTAGTACCTTGAGCGTGGCTGAGGTGCACCCCTGTAATGTTTACTCTTAATTTTTATTGTTTATTTCACTTTTGTATATTATCTACCTCACTTGCTTTGGCAATGTTAACACATGTTTCCCATGCCAATAAAGCCCCTTGAATTGAATTGAATTGATAGGGGGCGGGGCGGGGTGGGGGATAGAGTGGGATAGAGTGGGGGTGGGGGATAGAGTGAGATAGAGGGGGAAAGAGAGGGACAGAGAAGATATAAAAAGAGAGAGAAAGAGAGAGATAATTTAATTGAAATTGAATTGACAGAGAGAAAGAGAGAGGGGTGAGGGAGAGAAAAAAGGTGAGTGTGACAAGGACAGAAAAAGAATAGAGAAAGGCATAGTGTAAAGATAGACAGAGAAAAGAGATAGGTGAGAGAGAGTTAAACAGAGAGAGAGAGAGTTAAACAGAGAGAGAGAGTTAAACAGAGAGAGAGAGTTAAACAGAGAGAGAGTTAAACAGAGAGAGAGAGAGAGAGTTAAACAGAGAGAGTTAAACAGAGAGAGAGAGAGTTAAACAGAGAGAGAGAGAGTTAAACAGAGAGAGAGAGAGTTAAACAGAGAGAGAGAGAGTTAAACAGAGAGAGAGAGAGTTAAACAGAGAGAGAGAGAGAGTTAAACAGAGAGAGAGAGAGTTAAACAGAGAGAGAGAGAGTTAAACAGAGAGAGAGAGTTAAACAGAGAGAGAGAGAGAGAGAGTTAAACAGAGAGAGAGAGAGAGAGTTAAACAGAGAGAGAGAGAGAGTTAAACAGAGAGAGAGAGAGAGTTAAACAGAGAGAGAGAGAGTTAAACAGAGAGAGAGAGTTAAACAGAGAGAGAGAGTTAAACAGAGAGAGAGAGAGTTAAACAGAGAGAGAGAGAGTTAAACAGAGAGAGAGAGTTAAACAGAGAGAGAGAGAGTTAAACAGAGAGAGAGAGAGTTAAACAGAGAGAGAGAGAGTTAAACAGAGAGAGAGAGAGTTAAACAGAGAGAGAGAGAGTTAAACAGAGAGAGAGAGTTAAACAGAGAGAGAGAGAGAGTTAAACAGAGAGAGAGAGAGTTAAACAGAGAGAGAGAGTTAAACAGAGAGAGAGAGTTAAACAGAGAGAGAGAGAGTTAAACAGAGAGAGAGAGTTAAACAGAGAGAGAGAGAGTTAAACAGAGAGAGAGAGAGTTAAACAGAGAGAGAGAGAGAGTTAAACAGAGAGAGAGAGAGTTAAACAGAGAGAGAGAGAGAGAGTTAAACAGAGAGAGAGAGAGTTAAACAGAGAGAGAGAGAGAGTTAAACAGAGAGAGAGAGAGTTAAACAGAGAGAGAGAGAGAGTTAAACAGAGAGAGAGAGAGTTAAACAGAGAGAGAGAGAGAGAGAGAGAGAGTTAAACAGAGAGAGAGAGAGTTAAACAGAGAGAGAGAGAGTTAAACAGAGAGAGAGAGTTAAACAGAGAGAGAGAGAGTTAAACAGAGAGAGAGAGAGTTAAACAGAGAGAGAGAGAGTTAAACAGAGAGAGAGAGTTAAACAGAGAGAGAGAGAGTTAAACAGAGAGAGAGAGTTAAACAGAGAGAGAGAGAGTTAAACAGAGAGAGAGAGTTAAACAGAGAGAAAGAGTTAAACAGAGAGAGAGAGAGTTAAACAGAGAGAGAGAGTTAAACAGAGAGAGAGAGAGTTAAACAGAGAGAGAGAGTTAAACAGAGAGAGAGAGTTAAACAGAGAGAGAGAGAGTTAAACAGAGAGAGAGAGAGAGTTAAACAGAGAGAGAGAGTTAAACAGAGAGAGAGAGAGTTAAACAGAGAGAGAGAGAGTTAAACAGAGAGAGAGAGTTAAACAGAGAGAGAGAGAGTTAAACAGAGAGAGAGAGTTAAACAGAGAGAGAGAGTTAAACAGAGAGAGAGAGTTAAACAGAGAGAGAGAGAGTTAAACAGAGAGAGAGAGAGTTAAACAGAGAGAGAGAGTTAAACAGAGAGAGAGAGAGAGTTAAACAGAGAGAGAGAGAGTTAAACAGAGAGAGAGAGAGAGAGTTAAACAGAGAGAGAGAGAGTTAAACAGAGAGAGAGAGAGAGTTAAACAGAGAGAGAGAGTTAAACAGAGAGAGAGAGAGTTAAACAGAGAGAGAGAGTTAAACAGAGAGAGAGAGAGAGAGTTAAACAGAGAGAGAGAGTTAAACAGAGAGAGAGAGTTAAACAGAGAGAGAGAGTTAAACAGAGAGAGAGAGAGTTAAACAGAGAGAGAGAGTTAAACAGAGAGAGAGAGTTAAACAGAGAGAGAGAGAGTTAAACAGAGAGAGAGAGTTAAACAGAGAGAGAGAGAGAGTTAAACAGAGAGAGAGAGTTAAACAGAGAGAGAGTTAAACAGAGAGAGAGTTAAACAGAGAGAGAGAGTTAAACAGAGAGAGAGAGAGTTAAACAGAGAGAGAGAGAGTTAAACAGAGAGAGAGAGTTAAACAGAGAGAGAGAGTTAAACAGAGAGAGAGAGAGTTAAACAGAGAGAGAGAGAGTTAAACAGAGAGAGAGAGAGAGAGAGAGAGAGTTAAACAGAGAGATAGAGAGTTAAACAGAGAGAGAGAGAGAGAGTTAAACAGAGAGAGAGTTAAACAGAGAGAGAGAGAGAGTTAAACAGAGAGAGAGAGAGTTAAACAGAGAGATAGAGAGTTAAACAGAGAGAGAGTTAAACAGAGAGAGAGAGAGAGAGTTAAACAGAGAGAGAGAGAGTTAAACAGAGAGATAGAGAGTTAAACAGAGAGAGAGAGAGTTAAACAGAGAGAGAGAGAGAGTTAAACAGAGAGAGCGAGAGAGAGTTAAACAGAGAGAGAGAGAGTTAAACAGAGAGAGAGAGAGAGTTAAACAGAGAGAGAGAGAGTTAAACAGAGAGAGAGAGAGAGAGAGAGAGAGAGAGTTAAACAGAGAGATAGAGAGTTAAAGAGAGAGAGAGAGAGAGAGTAGAGAGAGAGAGAGAGAGTTAAACAGAGAGAGAGAGAGTTAAACAGAGAGTTAAACAGAGAGAGAGTTAAACAGAGAGAGAGAGAGTTAAACAGAGAGAGAGAGAGAGAGAGATAGAGAGAGTTAAACAGAGAGAGAGAGAGTTAAACAGAGAGAGAGAGAGAGAGTTAAACAGAGAGCGAGAGAGAGTTAAACAGAGAGAGAGAGAGTTAAAGAGAGAGAGTTAAACAGAGAGAGAGAGTTAAACAGAGAGAGAGAGAGTTAAACAGAGAGAGAGAGAGTTAAACAGAGAGAGAGAGAGTAAACAGAGAGAGAGAGTTAAACAGAGAGAGAGAGAGTTAAACAGAGAGAGAGAGTTAAACAGAGAGAGAGAGAGTTAAACAGAGAGAGAGAGAGTTAAACAGAGAGAGAGAGAGTTAAACAGAGAGAGAGAGAGTTAAACAGAGAGAGAGAGTTAAACAGAGAGAGAGAGTTAAACAGAGAGAGAGAGAGTTAAACAGAGAGAGA
>NW_027039424.1:55564-63414 GCF_034236695.1 Oncorhynchus nerka | reverse complement strand
CTGCTATTAGCAGTACTGCAGCTCTGTTGTATGTCTCTCTGCTATTAGCAGTACTGCAGCTCTGCTGATGTCTCTGCTATTAGCAGTACAGCAGCTCTGCTGTATGTCTTTCTGCTATTAGCAAAGTACTGCAGCTCTGCTTTGTGTGTCTTACTGCTATTAGCAGTACTGCAGCTCTGTTGCATGTCTTACTGCTATTAGCAGTACTGCTGCTCTGTTGTATGTCTTTACTGCTATTAGCAGTACTGTTGGCTCTGCTGTATGTCTTACTGTTATTAGCAGTACTGCAGCTCTGCTGTGTGTCTCTCTGCTATTACAGTACTGCCGCTCTGCTGTGTGTCTTACTAATTACAGTACTGCAGCTCTGCTGTGTCTTCTTGCTATTAGCAGTACTGCATCTGTTGTATGTCTTACTGCTATTAGCAGTACTGCAGCTCTGTTGTGTGTCTTACTGCTATTAGCAGTACTGCTCTGTGTATGTCTTTACTGCTATTAGCAGTACTGCAGCTCTGCTGTGTGTCTTACTGCAATGAGCAGTACTGCAGCTCTGCTGTGTGTCTTACTGCTATTAGCAGTACTGCAGCTCTTGCTGTATGTCTTGCTGCTATTAGCAGTACTGCAGCTCTGCTGTATGTCTTTCTGCTATTAGCAGTGCTGCAGCTCTGCTGTATGTCTTTACTGCTATTAGCAGTGCTGCCCAGCTCTGCTGTGTGTCTTCTGCTATTAGCAGTGCTGCAGCTCTGCTGTATGTCTTACTGCTATTGGCAGTACTGCAGCTCTGCTGTGTGTCTTCTGCTATTAGCAGTACTGCAGCTCTGCTGTATGTCTTACTGCTATTAGCAGTACTGCAGCTCTGCTGTGTGTCTTACTGCTATTAGCAGTACTGCGTGCTCTGCTGTGTCTTTCACTGCTATTACAGTACTGCAGCCTGCTGTGTGTCTTACTGCTATTAGCAGTGCTGCAGCTCTGCTGTGTCTTTACTGCTATTAGTGTCTTTCTGCAGTGCTGCAGCTCTGCTGTGTGTCTTACTGCTATTAGCAGTACTGCTGTATGTCTTACTGCTATTAGCAGTACTGCAGCTCTGCTGTGTGTCTTACTGCTATTAGCAGTGCTGCAGCTCTGCTGTGTCTCTTTCTGCTATTAGCAGTGCTGCAGCTCTGCTGTATGTCTTACTGCTATTAGCAGTACTGTGTGTCTCTCTGCTATTAGCTCTGCTGTGTGTCTTACTGCTATTAGCAGTGCTGCAGCTCTGTATGTATGTCTTTCTGCTATTAGCAGTGCCGAGCTCTGCTGTGTGTCTTACTGCTATTAGCAGTGCTGCAGCTCTGCTATATGTCTTTACTGCTATTAGCAGTACTGCAGCTCTGCTGTGTGTCTTTCTGCTTTTAGCAGTACTGCAGCTCTGCTATATGTCTTACTGCTATTAGCAGTACTGCAGCTCTGCTGTGTCTTTCTGCTATTAGCAGTACTGCAGCTCTGCTGTATGTCTTACTGCTATTGGCAGTACTGCAGCTCTGCTGTATGTCTTTCTGCTATTAGCAGTACTGCAGCTCTGCTGTATGTCTTACTGCTATTAGCAGTACTGCAGCTCTGCTGTATGTCTTACTGCTATGAGCAGTACTGCAGCTCTGCTGTATGTCTTACTGTTATTAGCAGTACTGCAGCTCTGCTGTGTGTCTCTCTGCTATTAGCAGTACTGCAGCTCTGCTGTATGTCTTACTGCTATTAGCAGTACTGCAGCTCTGCTGTGTGTCTCTCTGCTATTAGCAGTACTGCAGCTCTGCTGTATGTCTTACTGCTATTAGCAGTACTGCAGCTCTGCTGTGTGTCTTACTGATATTAGCAGTACTGCAGCTCTGCTGTGTGTCTTACTGCTATTATCAGTACTGCAGCTCTGCTGTGTGTCTTACCGCTATTAGCAGTACTGCAGCATGTCTTACTGCTATTAGCAGTACTGCAGCTCTGCTGTATGTCTTACTGCTATTAGCAGTACTGCAGCTCTGCTGTATGTCTTTCTGCTATTAGCAGTACTGCAGCTCTGCTGTATGTCTTACTGCTATTAGCAGTACTGCAGCTCTGCTGTATGTCTCTCTGCTATTAGCAGTACTGCAGCTCTGCTGTGTGTCTTACTGCTAATGGCAGTACTGCAGCTCTGCTGTATGTCTTTCTGCTATTAGCAGTACTGCAGGCTCTGCTGTGTGTCTTCTGCTAATAGCAGTACTGCAGCTCTGCTGTATGTCTTTTTCTGCTATTAGCAGTACTTAGCTCTGCTGTGTGTCTTGCTATTAGCAGTACTCTCTGTGTGTCTTTCTGCTTTTAGCAGTACTGCAGCTCTGCTGTGTGTCTTTCTGCTTTTAGCAGTACTGCAGCTCTGCTGTGTCTTTCTGCTATTAGCAGTACTGCAGCTCTGCTGTATGTCTTACTGCTATTAGCAGTACTGCAGCTCTGCTGTATGTCTTACTGCTTTTAGCAGTACTGCAGCTCTGCTGTATGTCTTTCTGCTATTAGCAGTACTGCAGCTCTGCTGTATGTCTTACTGCTATTAGCAGTACTGCAGCTCTGCTGTATGTCTTACTGCTATTAGCAGTACTGCAGCTCTGCTGTATGTCTCTCTGCTATTAGCAGTACTGTAGCTCTGCTGTGTGTCTTACTGCTATTAGCAGTACTGCAGCTCTGCTGTGTGTCTTACTGCTATTAGCAGTACTGCAGCTCTGCTGTATGTCTTTCTGCTATTAGCAGTACTGCAGCTCTGCTGTATGTCTTACTTCTATTAGCAGTACTGCAGCTCTGCTGTATGTCTCTCTGCTATTAGCAGTACTGCAGCTCTGCTGTGTGTCTTACTGCTATGAGCAGTGCTGCAGCTCTGCTGTGTCTCTCACTGCTATGAGCAGTACTGCAGCTCTGCTGTATGTCGTACTGCTATTAGCAGTACTGCAGCTCTGCTGTGTGTCTTTCTGCTATTAGCAGTACTGCAGCTCTGCTGTATGTCTTACTGCTATTAGCAGTACTGCAGCTCTGCTGTATGTCTTACTGCTATTAGCAGTACTGCAGCTCTGCTGTGTGTCTTTCTGCTATTAGCAGTACTGCAGCTCTGCTGTATGTCTTACTGCTATTAGCAGTACTGCAGCTCTGCTGTATGTCTCTCTGCTATTAGCAGTACTGCAGCTCTCCTGTGTGTCTTACTGCTATGAGCAGTACTGCAGCTCTGCTGTATGTCGTACTGCTATTAGCAGTACTGCAGCTCTGCTGTGTGTCTTTCTGCTAATAGCAGTACTGCAGCTCTGCTGTATGTCTTTCTGCTATTAGCAGTACTGCAGCTCTGCTGTGTGTCTTTCTGCTATTAGCAGTACCGCAGCTCTGCTGTATGTCTTACTGCTATTAGCAGTACTGCAGCTCTGCTGTGTGTCTTTCTGCTTTTAGCAGTACTGCAGCTCTGCTGTATGTCTTACTGCTATTAGCAGTACTGCAGCTCTGCTGTGTCTTTCTGCTATTAGCAGTACTGCAGCTCTGCTGTATGTCTTACTGCTATTAGCAGTACTGCAGCTCTGCTGTATGTCTTTCTGCTATTAGCAGTACTGCAGCTCTGCTGTATGTCTTACTGCTATTAGCAGTACTGCAGCTCTGCTGTATGTCTTACTGCTATTAGCAGTACTGCAGCTCTGCTGTATGTCTCTCTGCTATTAGCAGTACTGTAGCTCTGCTGTGTGTCTTACTGCTATTAGCAGTACTGCAGCTCTGCTGTGTGTCTTACTACTATTAGCAGTACTGCAGCTCTGCTGTATGTCTTTCTGCTATTAGCAGTACTGCAGCTCTGCTCTATGTCTTACTTCTATTAGCAGTACTGCAGCTCTGCTGTATGTCTCTCTGCTATTAGCAGTACTGCAGCTCTGCTGTGTGTCTTACTGCTATGAGCAGTGCTGCAGCTCTGCTGTGTCTCTCACTGCTATGAGCAGTACTGCAGCTCTGCTGTATGTCGTACTGCTATTAGCAGTACTGCAGCTCTGCTGTGTGTCTTTCTGCTATTAGCAGTACTGCAGCTCTGCTGTATGTCTTACTGCTATTAGCAGTACTGCAGCTCTGCTGTATGTCTTACTGCTATTAGCAGTACTGCAGCTCTGCTGTGTGTCTTTCTGCTATTAGCAGTACTGCAGCTCTGCTGTATGTCTTACTGCTATTAGCAGTACTGCAGCTCTGCTGTATGTCTTACTGCTATTAGCAGTACTGCAGCTCTGCTGTATGTCTTACTGCTATTAGCAGTACTGCAGCTCTGCTGTATGTCTCTCTGCTATTAGCAGTACTGCAGCTCTGCTGTGTGTCTCTCTGCTATTAGCAGTACTGCAGCTCTGCTGTGTGTCATACTGCTATGAGCAGTACTGCAGCTCTGCTGTATGTCTTACTGCTATTAGCAGTACTGCAGCTCTGCTGTGTGTCTTACTGCTATTAGCAGTACTGCAGCTCTGCTGTATGTCTTTCTGCTATTAGCAGTACTGCAGCTCTGCTGTGTGTCTTTCTGCTATTAGCAGTACTGCAGCTCTGCTGTGTGTCTCTCTGCTATTAGCAGTACTGCAGCTCTGCTGTATGTCTATTCTTTCTCTGTTTGTCTCTGTTTGTCACGTCTCTGTTTGTCTCTGTTTGTCTCTGTTTGTCTCTGTCTCTGTTTGTCTCTGTTTGTCTCTGTCTCTGTTTGGCTCTGTCTCTGTTTGTCTCTGTTTGTCTCTGTTTGTCTCTGTCTCTGTTTGTCTCTGTCTCTGTTTGTCTCTGTTTGTCTCTGTCTCTGTTTGTCTCTGTTTGTCACGTCTCTGTTTGTCTCTGTCTCTGTTTGTCTCTGTCTCTGTTTGTCTCTGTCTCTGTTTGTCTCTGTTTGTCTCTGTTTGTCTCTGTCTCTGTTTGTCTCTGTTTGTCTCTGTCTCTGTTTGTCTCTGTCTGTCTCTGTTTGTCTCTGTCTCTGTTTGTCTCTGTTTGTCTCTGTTTGTCTCTGTCTCTGTTTTGTCTCTGTCTCTGTTTGTCTCTGTTTGTCTCTGTCTGTCTCTGTTTGTCTCTGTCTCGGTTTGTCTCTGTTTGTCTCTGTCTCTGTTTGTCTCTGTCTCTGTTTGTCTCTGTCTCTGTTTGTCTCTGTTTGTCTCTGTCTCTGTTTGTCTCTGTTTGTCTCTGTCTCTGTTTGTCTCTGTTTTGTCTCTGTCTCTGTTTGTCTCTGTCTCTGTTTGTCACGTCTCTGTTTGTCTCTGTCTCTGTTGGTCTCTGTCTCTGTTTTGTCTCTGTCTCTGTTTGTCTCTGTTTGTCTCTGACTCTGTTTGTCTCTGTTTGTCTCTGTTTTTCTCTGTTTGTCTCTGTCTCTGTTTGTCTCTGTTTGTCTCTGTTTGTCTCTGTCTCTGTTTGTCTCTGTTTGTCTCTGTCTCTGTTTGTCTCTGTTTGTCTCTGTCTCTGTTTGTCTCTGTCTCTGTTTGTCTCTGTCTGTCTCTGTTTGTCTCTGTCTGTCTCTGTTTGTCTCTGTCTCTGTTTGTCTCTGTCTCTGTTTGTCTCTGTCTCTGTTTGTCTCTGTTTGTCTCTGTTTGTCTCTGTTTATCACGTCTCTGTTTGTCTCTGTTTATCACGTCTCTGTTTGTCTCTGTCTCTGTTTATCACGTCTCTGTTTGTCTCGGTTTGTCTCTGTTTATCACGTCTCTGTTTGTCTCTGTCTCTGTTTATCACGTCTCTGTTTGTCTCTGTTTGTCTCTGTCTCTGTCTCTGTTTGTCTCTGTCTCTGTTTGTCTCTGTCTCTGTTTGTCTCTGTCTCTGTTTGTCTCTGTTTGTCTCTGTCTCTGTTTGTCTCTGTTTGTCACATCTCTGTTTGTCTCTGTCTCTGTTTGTCTCTGTTTGTCTCTGTCTCTGTTTTGTCTCTGTCTCTGTTTGTCTCTGTTTGTCTCTGTCTCTGTTTGTCTCTGTTTGTCTCTGTCTGTCTCTGTTTGTCTCTGTCTCTGTTTGTCTCTGTCTCTGTTTGTCACGTCTCTGTTTGTCTCTGTCTCTGTTGGTCTCTGTCTCTGTTTTGTCTCTGTCTCTGTTTGTCTCTGTCTCTGTTTGTCTCTGTTTTTCTCTGTTTGTCTCTGTCTCTGTTTGTCTCTGTTTGCCTCTGTTTGTCTCTGTTTGCCTCTGTTTGTCTCTGTCTCTGTTTGTCTCTGTTTGTCTCTGTCTCTGTTTGTCTCTGTCTCTGTTTGTCTCTGTCTCTGTTTGTCACGTCTCTGTTTGTCTCTGTCTCTGTTTGTCTCTGTCTCTGTTTGTCTCTGTCTCTGTTTGTCTCTGTTTGTCTCTGTCTCTGTTTGTCTCTGTTTGTCTCTGTTTGTCTCTGTTTATCACGTCTCTGTTTGTCTCTGTTTGTCTCTGTTTATCACGTCTCTGTTTGTCTCTGTCTCTGTTTATCACGTCTCTGTTTGTCTCGGTTTGTCTCTGTTTATCACGTCTCTGTTTGTCTCTGTCTCTGTTTATCACGTCTCTGTTTGTCTCTGTCTCTGTCTCTGTTTGTCTCTGTCTCTGTTTGTCTCTGTTTGTCTCTGTCTCTGTTTGTCTCTGTCTCTGTTTGTCTCTGTCTCTGTTTGTCTCTGTTTGTCTCTGTCTCTGTTTGTCTCTGTTTGTCACGTCTCTGTTTGTCTCTGTTTGTCTCTGTCTCTGTTTGTCTCTGTCTCTGTTTGTCTCTGTTTGTCTCTGTCTCTGTTTGTCTCTGTTTGTCTCTGTCTCTGTTTGTCTCTGTTTGTCTCTGTTTGTCTCTGTCTCTGTTTGTCTCTGTTTGTCTCTGTCTCTGTTTGTCTCTGTTTGTCTCTGTCTCTGTTGGTCTCTGTTGGTCTCTGTTTTGTCTCTGTCTCTGTTTGTCTCTGTTTGTCTCTGTCTCTGTTTGTCTCTGTCTCTGTTTGTCTCTGTCTCTGTTTGTCTGTTTGTCTCTGTCTCTGTTTGTCTCTGTTTGTCTCTGTCTCTGTTTGTCTTTGTTTGTCTCTGTTTGTCTCTGTCTCTGTTTGTCTCTGTCTCTATTTGTCTCTGTTTGTCTCTGTGTCTCTGTCTCTGTTTCTCTGTCTCTGTTTGTCTCTGTCTCTGTTTGTCTCTGTTTGTCTCTGTCTCTGTTTATCACTTCTCTGTGTGTCTCTGTTTGTCTCTGTTTATCACATATCTGTGTGTCTATGTTTATCACTTCTCTGTGTGTCTCTGTTTATCACGTCTCTGTTTGTCTCTGTTTGTCTCTGTCTCTGTTTATCACGTCTCTGTTTGTCTCTGTTTATCACGTCTCTGTTTGTCTCTGTTTGTCTCTTTTTATCACGTCTCTGTTTGTCTCTGTCTCTGTTTATCAACGTCTCTGTCTCTGTCTCTGTTTATCACGTCTCTGTTTGTCTCTGTTTGTCTCTGTTTATCACGTCTCTGTTTGTCTCTGTTTATCACATATCTGTGTGTCTCTTGTTTATCACTTCCTCTGTGTCTCTGTTTATCACGTCTCTGTTTGTCTCTGTTTTGTCTCTGTCTCTGTTTATCACGTCTCTGTTTGTCTCTGTTTATCACGTCTCTGTTTGTCTCTGTTTGTCTCTGTTTATCACGTCTCTGTTTGTCTCACGTCTCTGTTTGTCTCTGTTTGTCTCTGTCTCTGTTTATCCGTCTCTGTTTGTCTCTCTGTTTATCACGTCTCTGTTTGTCTCTGTTTATCACGTCTCTGTTTGTCTCTGTTTATCACGTCTCTGTTTGTCTCTGTCTCTGTTTCTCTGTCTCTGTTTATCACGTCTGTCTGTCTCTGTTGTCTCTGTCTCTGTTTGTCTCTGTTTGTCTCTGTTTGTCTCTGTTTATCACGTCTCTGTGTATAAACCTGTCCATGTTTTTTAGTGTTTTTTGTTAATATTAAT